>NC_133823.1:39380372-39532487 GCF_047830755.1 Zonotrichia albicollis
TTTGAAGATCACATTTCACAAACAATACCTGTACACTTGAAAAACCTTAAGGTACCACACAAAGCGATTAAAGGAATAAAAAATAAGCACTCATCCATTTCAAGCAATTTGGCTTATCAAATTAGACTTGAAATAGTTTCAAACTTTGAAAACTTCTGTAACTTACAGCATGGATATTAATAAACCTAGCCAATGAGGCAACTATTTCCAAATTTAAAACGAAAATGTAAAATGCAGTATTTGGTTGTTATACTCAGTCTAATGCAGTCTAAAGATAACGTGTCAGCAAAAGCAGTTAAAAAAGTTGAACTGATGTGGTATACACATTTCTTACCATGATGCCTCATAACACACAGCGGCATATTCTACAGCATACTTTGTAAATATGTGTTTCCCAGATTTGGGAAAAAAAGATGACCAATATTACTGAATGGGATAGAATTATATGCTCTGTAAATTCAAGGTCCCACCCAGAGAAAGTCCATCCACAATTTTGGTTTGAATGGACAAGTAAAAGAGGGAATCGCTTACATTGCTCTCAGTATGGAGAAATACCCACACACTGGCTTCTCTTGAATGTAGTGTGTTTGGACACTATCTTTCCTAAAGTTTGCCAGAATTTTTGTTGTTGTTTTTTTTTACCTATGAAATAAAGGTGGCAGAATGTTTTCTTTCTTATTTTCTGTTCTCCCCTCTTTCCTCAATTTCTTTTTTATATAGACAGGGAATACTATATTGAGCAGAACAAGCTTTGATGAAAAATTTAAAACCACTTAAATCTTTCTTAGGTACTTTTCTTATAGCAATATCAACATATTTCATTAAATGTTCAGGGGATATTTTCCTTCCTTACACTATTAAGGTATCTACATAATATTTTTTTTCACTCTGGAGATTATAATGAGGATTGACAAAATGAGACCACTTGAGTTTGTTTGAGAAATTAATTTCCTAAGACTTCTATAAGCTAAGACTAATGGCAGAACTTAGGTTGTATTCTTTTCCTTCTGTAGCCCCAGAGTTTAGCATCCTGAAGACTGAGATGGTTTTCTCTCCCTACAGGCTTAAGGAGGAGTTAATGCACGGATTTCACAGTTTAGAGGACAAGAAAACTGACCTCATTTGGCCTTAAATACTTGAAAGTAATCACAATTTCTCCTTTATATATGTAAACATTAATGGGCAAGATTCAAAGGAGCAAAACCTTGTCAGGTACGACCTTGTGGTTCTTAAGAGATCACTGAATTTCAAAGACTCTAAACATCAGTTTAAATATGCACAGTATTCCCTAGAAGACAGGATTGCAATGGCCGTGTGCTCTTCAACTACATTTCCCCTTTTCCTTTGTCTTTTCTTGATGTGTTACTCTGCCAGGAAAGAAGGGTAGAAAAGCAAGTAAACTGGGATACTTACTCCTGCAGATTCCTTCTAATGAATTAAATTAACCTTTAGAAATTGAAATTTGCTGAAAGCTTTGGCTTTTGACATCCAAAGAGCACAAGAAAATGTGAAAGTCTAGTTCTCATTGCTAACACATGTACAGAAGAACTGTGATTATTTTTTGTCCCAAAACAATCTGGTCGCTTATGGAAGGACTTGGAATAAATTCTCCATTTTTTAATTTCCAGTTCATTAATTCATTAGAGTTTTACAACACTCAAATAACACTTATTATCCCAGAAATACCTTAGGCAATCAATCTGTAATTTTATAGCACATGTAAAGAATCCCAAAATAGTTTTAAAATTTCTGCCTATTTCTCAGTTGAAAGAAATTAAATCAGATCTTTTCAGTTAGTCACAAGACTCAAGTCTAAACTGTTGGTATCCTGATCCCACTAATTATCTTACCATTAAGGTGGAATTCTAATTGTTCTGTCTAACATTCAGTTGCTAAGACATAAATGATATTTTAATATGTAAATATGCCATGTTTGCTTTTTCTAACATGTCAGTTTAGTTAGCTTCCTTCTAGTTTCAGCAAACAATCGCTTTAGCATTTGCAAAGAGGAATTTTAGTGTTACTTGTATCCTTTCTTATACATGTACACACATATACATTGATATAAATAGCTAAAAGTGTATTTGAACATAAAATAAATATTTTGATAACTATATTCATATAATTTTAATAATTTTAGCTAAAAAAAAAAATCAAGTTCCTTTGTCTTCCTAACCAACATGAAAGGATTTTGAAGTGTGTTTTGGACTTCATTATTAGGAACTCAGATGTTAGGGATTTTTGAAGATATTTTTCTTTTTATGAACCATTTTCCATTTAACAAATTGGAAATCATATCTCATCTTTTATTTTTAAGCTAGTTGATTATTAATATTGACAGAAGGAATATTAAATATTTTTTACTGTCATTTAAGTACAAATGATTTACAAGTTTAATTTATTTCATCACTTAAAAGTTGAACCTGATAAGCTAAAATAGATTTCCTGCAAGCTGCAATATCATTATAGGTGGAAAACTGAAATCTTTATTTAACTACATAGTCCATATCTGTCCAATAATTTATTATTGTCTGTTAATACAAAAATGATTGCAGTATCAAGCCTTATAGTTCTTTACTTGAAGCACAATTGCTTTTAGCAAAAACATCTGCCCTCTTCTCTGCTATTTGTCTCATAGGCTCAGAAGAGGCAGGGGCTGAAGCTGAGAGCCCCTCTACTCACAAGTGCTGGGGAAGCCATCCTCACCAGGAGAAGAACTCTGTCAATGGGACATTTATTTGTGTACATGGATGCTCTTCCACTCTGTTTCATTTATAGGCACTTCCAAACACTTTCCAGAAATCTGATGCAAACACTGCTCTGTTTGTAGGTTAAGCCATGCAAAGATTACTTATCTTTACTGGCCATCAGGTTTTGTAGAATAATCACTGCACTATAGCACAAAATGAAGTTGAAACTAATCACAAGTCAGAGGTGATCTCCACATTAGATGACTTACGTGGCTTTGCTAGCACAAACTTGTGTCCAACAGTGGCAAAACCATATGTACCTGGGCTAGTGGTTGTGCTTGGAAGAAAGTGCTTTTGGTCTAAAAACACATTTTTGGGTTGCCCTACATTCACATAGCATTAAAACTTGTCATGGGTGAAAGGTGATCTTGCTTGGAGTAGAATTTTTCCTCATGTTCACAGGGGCAATCACTGGTCATCAGATGAACTGCATCAGTAAACTCTTCCGGGGAATCAATAGTATCAACACAGAGGTGGCAATCAGTTCTGTAGGGCTGAATTCACAGCCCAAAGATTCTTTACTCTGGGAAAAATCAATAAATGCCTTGGAGATTAAAATATCCACCCTCAGGGTAGAGCAGCTAGATGCATCACTATAGTGTGAGTGGTAGGTATCTCCAGGAGCAGCATGACTCCCTCTGCAAGAGAATCAATGTCATCACTGAGGCAACAATGGCACCTAAACTAAATTTAGAAACAGCATCACTGATAATGAACCTTCAGTGCACACCTATTATTTCAAATATCAAGTTTCTCTAAGTATTTGTTAGATAGGAAGAGATTGCTACAAGATCCAAAGAATTGATTTTACAAACAATATTAAAAGGATCATGGACTTGTGACTTAAGTTGGGTGACACTGATCATTGTGATCACTTGTGTTTTCTACTGGGCTATACTGGGCTAGCAAGTTTTTTTTTTAACTTTTTTGCTTTAAACAACAAGTGACATAAAGAGTTCAGTCAGTAAATCAATATTTTACAGGGCTTTTTACACTTTTTTATGTAGTGAAAAAGATTAAAATCCAGGGTGTATGTTTTATTTAGGATTAGGTCAATGACATATTTTACAACCATCATCTATGACTGAATAGCACAACATTTCATAAAAGAGAAGTTTGCTTCTTGTGAAAACTATTTTCTGTTTCCAGAACTATTTTTCAAGTCTCTAGTAGCAAGTAAATGACTGAAAGAAATATATACTTGCAGTTATTAGGTATTCTAGTTTTTTGGTTTTAATTTTATATGAAGAGAAAAAATTTAAGTTACTTCCAAATAAAGACACTCACAGCATGTACCTGCATTAGGATTTGATTTTTGATAAGGAATCTATTTTGAAATGGATCCTTTTTATTCACATTTACCACAAGGCATTTACATGGTGGAACTCTCTCATGACCCAGGTTTCTAGCAGTGCAATAACCAAGAAGGTGTGCTTCATATTTTCCAATTAATATTCTCCAGTTGCTAATGGATTCTCATTTTATAGGATCAGCTGTTACTGGGTTAACAAATGCCTCAGAATATCTATTGGCTGGATTTGGAGCACTTGGCACAAACAGTCCTGCCAAGAACGGGACAGGCTTGCTCTTCCTGTGCCTGGGCAGAGGTTACTGAGAACCAAGGTGGAGGCATTAATGAAACTGAACACGACTGAAGGACTTTGTGGCTGGATAACTTCCACACTTTTTCCAATGATCCAGTCACCTCCTGGCCAGAGCTTGGAAATGAATTGTTGCTTTTTTTAATAAAAGATTTTTATTGTTCTATCCCACTGGGGTTCTGTTCTTACAAGTTTATCCTCCCATATAAACAGAGATTAATATTATCAGAACTGAGAAATTTCACCCCCCTTATATTATGAAAATCTACAATAATATCATGTCTAATAAAACCCAAAACCAAACAGATATGGAATGAAAAGTACTGCAATCCCACTGAGGATTTCTTTGAATTGATGGATCAAATTCTGATATGTTGTTCTTTATGACTGAATTCGTGCCACTTCAGCTGAAACAAAAGATTTCCTAGGGGAGTCCAGGCATCCAAAAAGAGAAAACCCTACTGTTTAGTAGCTCTAGTATCGACCCAACACTACCACTCTCTTCTTTTTGTAATGGTCCTCATGGTAAAAGCCCTTCTCATTTCATCTTATTGTCTTTGATGAGTTGAAGTCAGTAGAAAGCTTCCCCATTCCATGGGAATCAAAAATAGTGCTTGTTTTCAGAAGTGTTTTGACACTTTTTATTACAACTGGATTATATCATGAAAAGAAGGGTTAAGAAAGGAGATTGATTGTCATTGACTGCACTTCCAGAGCATTGAAAGTGGAGTAATATTTAAAAATATAATACAAAATGCTTAAAATTGGGTAGAGTACTCAAGAAGCAAAAGAATTAATGGGGAATAAAATATTCCCTAAAACAAAATACCAGATACTCTGGAAATGAGTTTAACATTTCCTATGCAAGAAGCAATTACCACTTGAACTGAAAACCTGTAGTATGGTCATCCACATGTAGCTTTGCTTAAAGCTAGCCTTGACAGTGGGAGCTAGCAGTATTAGAAATGGAGCATTTCATTTAGAAGGAAACTGCATGCCTTTGAAGATCTCTACAAACACCATCCTGTGTAAAGACTGGAACATTGCTCATACTCTCCAAGGGGGAATTACATAAATTTGAAGCAGTAGCTAGCTGTTCTGAGAGTACTTATGGAAAAGGATATCTGAAGTTACTTTTAGAAGTAATTTAAAAGTAAATACAAATTTTGATTCATATCTGAAATGTTTATCTGATACCTTTAATGAATGTGATGAAGTCCAAGGATGGAAAGTTCAAAATAAAAATTTCTCACCTACCCCCATTTGAACAGTGCTTGCTTTACATTATCCAGCATTCCATCTTAGCTCGAGTTTTTTCTGTGTTTTGAGTTAAAAAAAAAAAAAATTAGGTCAAACACATTCATTCATGTACTACCTGCTAGGAAAGATGAGAAATACAGATGATTGAATTGCATTTGACCTTTATGCTGAGTCTGAGTAAAGAATACTAGTGCAATCATAAAGGCACTGCAACGACAGCCACTTGTTTTGAATCTGTTTAGTGATATTGGAAGGATAGTAATAGCAGGATTTTCTAAAAACTGCTGACTTCTTTTTTTCTTTCACTGTACTTTTGTGTCTCACAATTATAGCTCTGATTCAAAATTTTATTTAATGCTAAAACCATACACTGTTTTGTTTTCTATTTCATTGAGCTAAAGTAAAAAAGTAAGTTGCAATTTAAGTAACGAATTGCCAAAATTATACATAATTAACTTTTAATCATAATTTTCATCCTGTGAATAAAATCTTCTAGATCTCTTGTCTTTTAGCCTGTAAGTTATAGAAAATCTATATTTTTATATCAAATTCAAAAAAATTGAAAAAAATTGTATCTTCCAAAAAGGCCTACTGAGAGTATCTCTGAAAATATCTCCTGTTTTAGACAAAAGTCAAAGTCTTTTGTGGGTTTTCAATTATAAGAAAAAATGCATGCTAGACATACTCTAGGACTGCCAGGAAGGGGACCGAAGGGAAGGGGCAAACAATCAACAATATAAACAAATCCGTCTCCAGTTTTCTAGTGCCTGCTTGAATATTCCAGTTTGTAGCTTTGGCCTTAAAGACTTTTTCCATTGAAAAATTGTTGTCTTTGTTATATGGCTGTGAGATATATAAGCCTAAATTTTAAAATATTTTATTATATTTTTTTAATTTTCTCTGATAAAAATAAGCAAAGTTACTTCCAATAATTATAACAGAATTTTAGAAGTCCTAATTCTTTTTATGGATAATAATTTGAAGTGATGTCACAGATGAACTGTTAACGTTCCTCAGTTTGTCTTTGATAACATCCTAGAGTGAACAGATCCATTTACCTATCATTTTGATAAATAGAATGTACATTATTATTTCTTGTTGTTTACATTATGACTAAGGAAAAATCAGAAATATTTTTCTTCTTCTTACTTTCACTGACAATCTTCCTTTCATAACACCAAATTTTTTCTTTACCTCAATGATTCCCATTAATTTATATGTTAACTTACAGGACAAAAAAATAAGATGACATGAGTGCCATTAGTGGAGATCAGTAAAAAGCTATGCTTAAAATGCAGTGGAGGTCAAAGCAAACAGTATCTAAGTATGAATAAAGAAAGGTTTCTGAATAATACCAAAAATATTACCATGATATTTTATAAATAGATTGTAAACTTTAACCCATAGCACTGTTTTAAGTCTGCTTGCAGTGAAAAACTTGCAAACACACCTTCTGGATCCAGCAGAGGAAAGATTCCATTCAGGGTGGTCTCTGAGCAGTTCCAGCCAGGAGAGAGTCTTTCCTCCTGGCCTCATCAGAGGTGCAACAATGTAAGGCTAGAATGCTCATCAGGCCTGAGCAAGGTGAATGAAGGCATATAGGGAGGTGACTGGTATTTTTCTACACTATTAGGCTACATTTTCACAATTTTTATATTCAATAAAGTTTTATATTAAGAAAAATAGTGGTAGCATATGTTCAAACAGAAAGGTTTTTCTCTGACCTATATGCATGCCTTTCCTAAAACAGGGTTCCTTTATTTCAAATCTGCTCATTGTAGCACTGGTTATAATTCTGCATCAAAATTTATGAAATAGGTTTATGATTCTCTAGAATCCATGTGGTTTGACTTTACATTTTGGCAGGGAAGCTGAGGAAATCAAAACAAAAGCAATGACCTTTCTGCTTTCCATATTTCAGTATGACGAATATTTTGAAGCATGTCTTATGGAACAGATGCAAAAAAGTAGCTTAAATAAATTGTGCTGGCATCAGTGTAGTAAAATGATCTGAAACGGTCACATTATGGTTCCAGTTTATCCTGCAAAAGCAAAATGTGATAAAACATAACCAGAACAAGCAAATCCTTACGGGGACAGGAATTCGGTAGAATGGAAATGATAGTTTGAATCACTTACACAGCGTATCAGTTAGTATTGGCACTAAAATAGACAGCAAAGCTGTAAAGCTTGACTGAGAGCAGTTTCATAATTCCTTCAAAATAATGTCTGTTTCTCAGAGGAGACAATCTTCTCTATAATCAGCAAGAACATAGACTGGCTGGTAGAATCAATTAACCACCAAAATCCCCAAACCTCCCCAAGTTTTTATATAAGTATGCTCATCACAAAATGCTTATGGAAATGAATAGAGTTACAAATGATTGCTGTCAGAGTCTCCTATTTCATTTCTAAAGAATATTTTTCATCTTATGCATTGTTCAACTTGGATTACATCGTGTGAATTAAAGAAATGTGGGCTTGCTTTTAATGAAGTTCAAGTGAATCAACACAATTACGAGGAGTGCAACCAAAAGATATAATGCATTTTTCGTCTATCTTTCTTCCTTGCCTCAAGAATTATGACTCATGTCTAGCTTCTAAATAGATAGAAGAACATTATAAAGATAATTTACTATTAATCACGACAATAAATGAAAAGAAAAATTTATTGCTCATTACACAATTCCAATTTTAGAAAATGAAAGGATCTTATTGTCTGTGTTACCAATTATTTATGTCCCATTAAAAGCTCAACATTTTACTCACTACAACTATATGATTCCCTGTCCTTATCTTCCAATACCACCTACTGCACTGTCCTTCCTTTACTTTAGGGGCTGCAAAAGATGATTTTGTAAAAAGAGTTGTATATTGGATATGTACATATTTGTATTTCAGTTACTTAAAAAATAAATCCATTCATATCTGCAGTGTATATAATTATCATCACTAATTCAGCATATTTCTACTTATTTTTTTCCTCTAAATGCTACAGAAAATGCATGGGATAAGGTTCCTCACCCTTTTCTCCACAGCTGGCTAATAGCTGTCAGTCTTCAGAAGGAAAAACAATACCTGAAGAGCTCATTTTTACCTTAATTGTGGTATTTTTAATTTATACAAGAAAATATATTCTTAGCCAAAAACAATGGAGTTAAACTAAAGAAAGAATACAAATATTAGAAATGCCAGTAGGATAATATGTGTCATGCCATTATCTTGTCAGAAGCTTAAACATTCAATGAAAGAAAATTTTTAATCAGAAAATTGCACCCTTTTTCAAAAGAAATGTCATGGAGTAGGAGTTCATAAATCCACATTCAGTTGATGTGTTATAATGAATTCAAATACGAATAGTTGCAAGGACTGCGTTATCACATTACCCATTTCTACCTGTTTAAACATTTTGAGGGAAAAGTAATACCTGCTACTATTTACAAAGCTGCAAATGAAAGGGCAAAATGTTCCCATTTCTTGTGGAGCTGCCTGACCCTTGCTCTCCAAGAGAACAGTTTGCTGCTAATAGAAAAATAAACAACAGATGGCCTGGAGGGAACTTTTTTTCCTTTTAATGGGTTTTTACTTAACCGAAATCTGCAGCTTAAAGTAGGTCATTGTTAGCTGGGAATAAAGAACTACAATAGGCCTTAGCAGTTTAGATTAAGTGGCAAGAAAGGCCACCAGTATGCCAGGATTGCTCGTGTGTCTGGGGAAAAGTTAATTTTTAAGTAAATACTAGAGCTTAAATTCTTTGTTTTAGCAGAAATTTCAGTCATTCTATTCTGCATGTTTTGTTGACTGATAAAGAGAACATATTGTTTTGCTCATTTTTTGTTCAGTTTTAGGGTTGTTTTGTTGAAGAGAGGCAGGGGGGGTGGTGGTCTGACCTCTAGGACAGAAATGTAGTAATCATCTTGTACCAAAATTCAGATAATAAGTGCAACCCTAAGTTGCACTTAAGTTTTTTTCCATTCTTTGTCTGTCTAGCTTAATATATTTCTTGCCTACATCTTAGGGCTTCCATTTTAGAAAGAAAATAGATTTTCTTTTTAGAGATAAAACCAAGACATTAAGATTTGGGGCAGGTTGGGAGACATGAGCCGGGAACTGTAGTGAAATATTGTGAATATAACTTGCACAGCACAGGACCACATTCAAGATAGCTTCAAATCCTTTTTTTCAGTGTGGATGGATCAGTAATGAATAAAAACCTGCAGAATATTTTCCAGTACATAATTTCGTACTTCAAAATAAATAGAGGAGATTTCTGATGCAGAGAAAATATAGTTTTGACATACATCAAAACTCAAGACACAGTGGCAGTGGGTAGAAACTTCTATGCATTAAAGTGGTTTGTACTTGATGATAACTCCAATTCATCAAAGAAGAGGTAATAGTAAGCTTATTTGCCCAAGGAATCTTTTTCCATTTCTACTTCCTCTTCTTATCTCTTCAAAGTTTCATTCACAGAAAAGTATAACAATGTAGTCATTGGGAAAGCAAAAAATAAGCTGAAAAAATCAGAAGAGAATAAGAACAGATCAAGTAAGTTCAAGACATCCGTGCATCCATGCAGTAAGATTCCAGGTTAGTATGCCCTGGGATAGTGCACACTGATGAAGTACACCTCAGTAGTATTTAACATAATCATGTACCTCCAACAAAGAGAAAATATGGGATAATTTTTTGTTGTATTGATTTATTGAAGATGAGACATCTCCATTTATGAAAATCATAAATAATCACTATAATTTACAGAATTTTCCTAGCTTTAGAAGCAAGCGTGAAAAATCATAATTTAAAATTTGTGAAGAGTTATTCTCCTACATAGCATTATTGCAAAAAAAATTATCATTATAATAAATAATATTCCTGACCAATGCCATACAATGAACTTAACATAAAACTAGGCTGAAATGTGCACAGTGAGAAAAAGGGAAATATTGAACTGGGAAAAGAGATGTATGATTCAGAGGTTTGTGGGCTGTGCCTAAATTTTAATTATCTATCCATGTATGAAGTCTGTGCCTTGAAAGAATGAAATAATCTTTATTTTATTAACATATAGTGGTTAGTGGGAAGCAAGAACTGATAAAATTTTACTTTCCCAGCATAATTCAAAAAAAGATTTAAAATTTAAAATAAAGTTCAATATAAGAAAGAAGACTGACCATACCCATTTAGTAGACATTTCATGTCAAAAAACTAAGCAAATTTAAAATCTTCTGCTGCTAGCCAATGTCATGGAGAAATGCCATCAAGTCATATGAGCAAATCAAAATGGAATGATACTCCCTATTTGGTCATCTGTGATCTGAATAGTTGGAAAATGAAGACCTCTGGAGACTTCTGTTAATGGAGAGACAGTGATGGTGCAGTCTTTGTTAGTTGATTTCATACATCAAAATCATTTATGATTACACTACTTGTGGCTGAATATCTTCAAATCCTTATCTCTGCTAGAATGTATTCAGTGACACTCCCCTTAATGTGCTTAAAATAAATTTTAGAGTAATTTACAGAAATATGTGAACACTTACAGAGCTGAGCTGGGAGTGTTTTCAAAATAGCACCCAACCACACTAATTGCATTGAAATGGGAACTTGATGCTTGAAATGTGAGTAATATAGTACCCTCACAATAGGGCATAAAGTGGGGTAACCAGATATTAAATATTTAACAGCAATAAAAGAGACTGAAATCTCATGTGACAAGAGTTACCTAGCTGTGAAGGTGTCCCAATACTTATTTTGGATTTTAGAGCTGTTTAAGAAACAGAGTTTTTGGCTCTGGAGAAGTTCTGCTAAGTTCCTGCTTAACTTCCTTCACAGTCTAAAAACATGCTGGGAGATCTGTTTAACTCCATCGAGATCCTTAATAGTAGCAATTCAGTAGAAGTTTTGAACTTAAAAATTTTGTGGTCTGTTTTTGTTGCCACTTATATAAAATTTATCCCAAATCCTGGTCACTGTAAGAAGCACGTTGCCCTCAATCAGGTTTCAAATAGGAACATTTTTTGGGACTTTTATACAGGCTTCAGCTTAAAACTATTTTAAGAAATTTAATTGCATTCAGTTTTTCTCTAATAAAACTAAATCAGATTGTTAACATTTATTGCTATTTTCCCCTCTTAATTAAAATTACCTAAAAAGAACATATAAAACATTAAATGGAGACCAGAGGCATTCTAACAAATTATCTTATTACCTATAATTTTTTCGAAGCCTCCAAACTTTCTGGATTACTAGGTTTTGCTTTTGTGAATTTTTGTGTATTTTTTAAGTCTGTGAATTTATAGAGCAACAAGATACAACTTGATACAACATATATAGGAAAGGTCTAAGATCTCCCAGCTCTGTTTAGGCTGGGCATAAATAAATAGCTGTCTAAACTACCTCTGTTAAAACATTCACAAATTTAGATCTGTGGTCAAAAGAAATCCTCTAGGATTCCTGCGTTGCTACACATTCAAATTTTAAACTGCTTAACTCAACACTTTCCAGGCACACTGTGTATTAGATACCATGCAAATCATTGTGCACAGCTGAACAGAGAGGGATAAATTGCCCTCTAATTGAAATCTATGGAAGGTTGCAATTAGCTTCATTGGAGCCACTATAACATTCTCAGCTTTGGATTTTTTCACTGTGGGGATGTAGGAAAACCTGTAGTACCTTCTGTAAGTGTATGAAGTTTGTTGTTAATTACAGCTTTTGACAACAGAGTACTTGTTAGTTGTTGTTTCAGCTCATAAAGCAAAGAAGGCAATGTTATAGTCACAGTGTGAGGAAAAGAGGAATTCCCAGGAAATGCTGGGTAGAAAATAAAGTGAGCAGAGGAAACAAACAAGAAAAGCTAAATCTGCAAAGGCAACAGAGACCATGAAGTGTGAGACCTACAGCCCTACTAGGAAGGGCAAACAGAATGGTGTGTGCTCTCTGCTACTTTGATCATCAGACATCTACATTCCATAGTTAACAGGAAAGAGAGACTCACAGGTTTATTCTAAAACTACACAAGGCCAAAGAAGTCAGCTCTGCAGAGCTTAATAACACTGTTCTCCAGAATGATGGGCTCACCAGGATTCACTCACATGACAAAATGGTTTGCCATTAGCTTAGCACAGTAGTTCTCTGAATAGTCAAGAATGTAATGAATATCAAGAAAAGAAAATGAACACAAAGAAAAATTCTCTGTAAATGGTGGGATTGTTTTTAGTAATTGTAAATAAATTATGAACTTGTTGTCACATGGCATTGTGAAGATGAAAATAGAGGTGTTTTCAATAAGAAATAAATTAATGGAGAAAAATCCACCCAATGGCAAATGAATATGATGTTTGTATATTGTCTTCATCTGCTGGAGCTCCTATCTCCTGATTGCTTGCCTGATGTAGCAGAAAACTGATTACTCAAAATACGTCTATCCCTAAGCTGTGTATCTATTACAGACAATTTTCAGAGAACATTTATTGCAGATGCCCAAAACATAGTAAGCTTTATAAAAGAAAGGGAAACGTAAGACAACAGAAACATAAGAAGAGGGAAGTCCTGAAAAGTTTTTCAGTTATCTGATCTTTTTCTGTTATGGATGAACTTAAAATTTGCATCTTCCAAAGTTACTTCATGACTGTATTAACTTTTAATACTGTACATCTTGTTGGAGTTTTTATTGTTTAATTATATAAGTATTATTTATGTTTGTGTGAAGGATTCCTCTCCAAACACTTTTTCATATTTAGAACCTTAAATACTGAAGACAGTTTAACAGTTTTGACAATAAAGGACTTTATATTTGCAGGGGAGATTGCTTATGGTTTTTGAATATGAGCCATTCTCTAGAAATTGTTCTAGAAAGGGATTATAATCTATTCTGCATCCTCATTAGAGATGATGCAAGTACTTTCAGAAATCTGCTGTCTCTATCTTCCAGCATTTCTCAACAACTTTACCTAAGGATAATCTGACATTTCTCTGTGCTGTGAAAACAAGACATCAACAAATCAAGGCACATTTTTGCTGTTTCTGTACCTCTATGTCTGACATAACTAGGAACCTTCTATGTATTCCTGGTGATTACAAACCTCCTCCCCATAAAAATTGATTTTTGCAAGCAATGTTCTTAGTATGACAGTACATAAGAAAATTCATATATTAGTGATTCAAATGAAAACCTTTAATAGAGACAAAGAAATAAAAGAAAGTACAATGAGAGATATTTACAAAGTAAAATACATCAAATTTATGTTGAGATGGGCTGCTTGACTATTTAAAAGATCTTTGGATGATTTCTGAGCTGATAAGTACCACTAATTAAATAGGACATATCATAAATTTACACCTTGAATATATTTTGACATCATGTTGAAGGTACATATCCCTTTGTCCAGTCTTTCATTATACATATTCTTTCTGCAGAAAATAGTTGCTTCTAAGTTCTTGTTTGAGAGTGTTACTGATCTACAGCTTCTGTATTTGCAAATTTTTCTGTAAACTCCAACTCATGGCAATTGTCATTTAGCATTCTCTTGCCATTTTCCACATACTACAGAGTAATTAAAAGTTTAAAGTTGCATGAAATGTCAGCAAAACTGCCTGTGGATCTTTTTTTTTTTCTTTGTTTCTGTCTTTTTTCTTTTTTAAAATCTTTTCTTACTTTTTCGTTTTTTCCCCCAGACTGGACTGAAGAAACACTCGACAGCTTAGTTCAAGACATCCTAGTCATGACTGTCATGTGATTCTGAGACGAAAAGTGCTTTCTCCTCAAAGACATTTTTGTTTTGCTGTTATATTGTAGAGAAGATTTAGAACCTTATCTGTTCTTGAATCAGTGTTCATATCCGATGTATTATCTTCTCACCTGTGCAGTATGGATAATTCAAAATATTTCACTTTCTTATCTATCTATTAGATTAGATACTAATCCCTTCTTATTCTCCCACAGAGAAGTAGAATCAGCTTCACTGTAATTTAATGGCAAAACCAGACACTACTCTGTTCTTATCAAGCTTAAACCACTGTTTAATGGTTTAATGTTTAGGGGTTTAAGATTCAGTGGGGGAAGCACAGCAGTAAGCACACATTCCCAAGTTATTGCTGCTGTTCTATTGTGTGAGGACTGTAAACATCTACTTATTGTCTGGTTCAAGCCAGTTCAATTTCAGCAAGAAAAAAAGTTTTTAGTGTCTCTTTCATTCTACAGTCAAAACCCAAATTGTCCCAGGGGAAGCTCTGATAGACATATGCATTTAGGCCATCTTATCTACTGCTACTGGCCCTTGCTGGAGATTTTGGGATCTCAGGAGATCAGGAAATTGGAGAAGCAACACACTGTGAATCACTGCTATCTGAGCTTTACCAAATTATGTGAAACTCCATTGCCAACAACATCCACAAAGACCTAGCTATTAGTCACTTGAGTCTTCAACATCACATAATATCTGAGAGGAAAGGGGAAGGAGTACTGCCAATAGCAGCAAGCTGAAACAACATTTTTCAGGAGAAAATATGTTGAAAGGATAAGCAGAAACCCAGCCATCCTTACAGAGTACATTGTAAACATAAAGAAATATTTCACTCCTGTAAAGTAGAAAGTTCTGCAGATTTGTTAGAAGATGGAATCTGACCTCTTCCTCTCTTGTCCTCCAGCTTGCATCTGCTAAGCGTTACATTTTACAGACATGGAAATAGAACCAAGACTTTTAACACTGTTTTTTCTTTGCTATTTATTTCAGGGAATACTGGAGGTTCCCATTATCCTGACCACTTGGAAGGTAAAAAATGTGATAGCTGCCTAAAACTTGTGCTGTTGCTTCTTGACCCAGACTTGTACCCACTTCCTCCTTTGTTTCCTAGAGATTTCTGTGGGGATGCTCACAGACACAGAGCAATATTGAGAGAGCAACCATCCCTGGCGATGCTGCTGAGCCCCTGCTCCTCCACACAGATTCCAGGGTGCCTCCCCCATATTTGTTGTCGTATCACCAAAAGCTATCCTGCTTAGATTCCAACGTGTTTAATCTTTGTGCTTAAAAGCAATGATTCTATTTTGGTCCTAGAAGGACAGCATGCTCCTTCACTCAGGTGAACTAGAATTTGTCCTTTATTTCTTAACTCTTATTCCTACAATTGGCAAAAATGAATGAGTCTAAGGAGTGAACTGCTTATATATGACCTTCTTGGTCTTCACTGTGTGTTAATGAGTTGGTTTTGTGCATTGTCTGGAGAATAATGACAGCAAACAGAATTCATGGAAGTAATACTATTAATTATTATTATCATTATTAATATTATTATTTCCAAGGATTTATGTTTCATATAGCATAGGAATCATTATTTAAGGGAACAATAAATGGATATCCTTTGAATTCACACCAGAGAACAAAAATTGGACTTTTCAAGTAAGAAAAAAATATAACAGTTATTTTACAATTCAGGAAAGCTATAAGGCAACAAAACCTTTAGGCAAAAAGTATAACTCAGCAGATAATTTTCATGTCTTGCTTGTCTGTTTTATTTTTTCTTTATCCTGCAAAATGTTTATAAACAGATCCTAAAATTTACTTTCAAAAATTATGTCTTTTTTTGCATATCTTCAAAATGTTTTCAGAAATCAGACTAATTTATAAAGAGGGTAGCAAACAATGCACATTTTGTCTGTGAACTTTGTGCTAAGATGTGGAGCCAAACTAGAATAGAATAACCTGTAATATAGCCAATAGATTTTCCTGTATGTAAATTTATAAAAGAAGGTAATTACAGAACAGTAGCTCAAGATTTCAAGTTGTAAAATTATTAGAGGGATGGTACACTTACAATGACTCTGAAAATGATCCTCTTTCATATAACTTTTAAGACACTCTCAGCACTAGACTTGTCTGATCTCAAAAAAGGTAAAATATTATTAGTACCAGGAATTTTATACTACAATTTGAAGTACACATAGAAGAAGTGTCTGGGGTTTTTTTCAACTATTATTGTTGTATTATAGCAGTATTATAAAAAGCCTCTCTGTTACCTAAAATAAATAGCTCAAAGTATGGGTAATATTTTCTTTTGGTAAATCATCTATTTATAACTAAATATATTAACTGATTCACATTTTGCAATATGGCATTCAAAGCAGCTATAAAAATGTACATTAACAATTGTTGACCAATGTTAGCTAAAATTAATGAAAGTATAAGTACTTATTACCTCAAAAATCCCCCACAAAGAAGTAGCATAATGTTTCATGATAATGCTTGAATAACAATTCAGAAAAGCCCATATCAGATTACTAAATGGAAGTCAGGAATAAAACTTGACTGTCTTCAGTCTCTTTCTGCATCTCCTAAAAGTTGTCCAAAAGCTGAAGTTGTTTTTTCTTTTTTGCAAACTTTGAACTTTTTACAAAATTGTGTATTTCCTATACTAAAACACATATCCAGTTTAATACTTATCTAAATAGAATCTAACCATGTCTTGGGGTGTAAGGAACACTGAAGAAACTGAAAAATAATCAATGGCCAATCAAATGAAATAAACTTTAAAGTTATTATATAGGAAAAGTACAGTAAACTTCTTTGTGCTGAAGTAGAACTGGTCACCAGAATTCTGATAATATAAATTCACAAGATCTGTTCTGTATCTCAATGCAGAACACTGAGTAATTATTATCTCTGAATACATCCTTTAGTTTGCATTAAACTTTAAATTATTTTCTTTGTCATGCTAACAATAGCATACAAGTTTTGGACCTAGCATGTTGGTCAGTTAGGTTAACTTTTTAGGATGTTTTAGGATGATTTAGAAACAATGTTCAGGATGTTACATTACTCAAGAAAGTAATTTAAACTGTTTATGCTACCCTTAATGTATATGTATACTGTCCAAAAAGAATAACCAGGAATATTTTGTCTGGTTATCCAGATGTAAAGAACAGGTTCTGAATGTTCTTTTTTATTGGGAAGACAAGGTGTTCTATCAGTTTTGTTTTCTTTCCCAAAGGTCTAATTAGGATATTGAATCATGGTCTGCACAGGCATTCACAAATACTCTCAACTCTGCACCACTTTCCTTTCTTATTTTGTAAATAAAAATAACTCTAATGATAGTACATAGAGCAAGGGGAAATTCTACTTGTTTCTAATGCATCTAATTTATACTACATATACATCTGTAGCATTTCCATTGACCCCCAGAAAATTACTCATTAATAAATATGAGCTACTTTGCATATAAACATGTGAACAAATAGGCAAAAGACAGATAAATCAAGACAATGCCAACATGAAAACAAGACTGTACTAGAAGCAGTGATCATAGGTAATTACCTTTTTTTCAGTCTTGTTTTTAAATGCTTTCAAAAGGCTTTTAATAAATTTTAAACACATTAATTGAATTATTGAAATACTTTGCTTGAGAGAAGCATTAACCCTATTAAAGCATGGCAAGCTGAGACACAGACTATGGGAATATATTTGAATAAGTAAAGAGTTTTTAAACAGCAAAAGGATTCCTTTTATGTAGTCTGTTAGTATGCATAATTTCCTGGGACTACCTACTGTCAGTCAGGCAATTTGTAAAACTCTATTTTCAGCCTTCAAGCCCTTCATCTCCTTCATATCCCAAACTTTATAGAAACACATGACAAATGCAGTTGCTGGGAGAGAGACAAGGGAATAAATTAATGATGAATAGATCTATAATTTTACTACATACAATGCAAGTCTGGGCCGTCTATGACTTTCAGAATGTATTTGATATTCAGTTACTAATTTTAAGCAGGCCAGTCTGTATGTCTATACAAAAACATACATCTATGTAGAAACATTGAACCAAACAAACTTTTTAATAAGACTTGGGTTCTGGAGTTCAAGACGTTCTAGTTGTGTGATGTACTGAAATCTGTCAGAGCAAAAGGCACTTAAAAGTGATTCTCTTTGCTTAGCAACATAGATCTAGCCCCTTCTTAGTAAAATCCTTCAGTGCATGTAAATATCTCCTGGAATTTTAGCATTCAAGACATTATGTCATATTGTGATACTGTTTCCAGATATCAATTTCCTTCTGCCAGATAAAACAAAGAGACTGAACTTACCCAAAATAAAAAGAAAAGCCACCCACTCAATATACCATTCAGTTCCAGAACTGTGTTTTTTAGCCAGAGCTATTCTTTGTGCTGGAAAATGGAGCTCTGTGAAGAGCTATGTTGTGACCAGAGAGTGAACTGAAGAACTGCTTTTGTTACTAAACCAAATATCATGTTTTCAGCTTAATTTCAGAATCTTTTTGTTAAAATATTGTGTATAAACAAACAAACAAAAAGATTTTTTTTAACTACTGAAATGGTTTATACTGTTTTTTGCCTTTACAATAGATATGCCTTTACAACAGATATGCTCAGGAGATGCCTAATGTACTTACTTAGTTTGGGATACCAGGCATATATACAGCTGCACCATTTCCAGGACTGTGCAACACATAGGTTTTCTGCATCACATGACAGCCACAGAATCTGCACAGGCAGTCATTGGTGTACATCGAGTCAGCCTAAGGAAACTATGGCTCCATATACCTCTCAGCCTTTGCCAATAATTTCTGCTTAATGTCGCAAGTGGAAATGATTGAAAGGTTAAAAAAATGGGTTTTTTTACTTTTTTACCTTCATATAATTATTTTTATCCTTGTACAAGATGTAGGAAATCTCATCTGTTCTCATACAGAACGGTTGTACCTGTTATATAATTCCCCAAATTGCCAGCAATTTAATGTAGCATTTTTATATAACTTGTTCAACGCTTAGTGCGTATGTGTAAGATCATTTCCAAGCATGTCGTCTTTCTGGCTCTCACCTTGTGCTATGGACAGGCTCAAAGGACAGCTGTTGAAACGTGGAGATCAGAAGGCTCCAGGCATCAGTCCACAAAGATATGGGAAAACAATGGAGATTAGATGGATTTCTGCTCTTATCTAAAAAAAAAAATCTTAACTGCAGTACTGACAGCTTGTGTGTAGTCAGAGCAATAAATGGAAGTGTGTAATAGAGATGCCAAAGCTGGGCCTCATTGAGCCAGGCTCAGCTCTGAGCAACAGCCCAGGTACAGCAGCAGAGAAATTACTTATCCTGCAAGTTACATATATGACTTCAGCATAGATACATCCCTTCAGCAAATCTACTTTCAAAGAATGCCTTACTCAATCTTTGTTGTTCAGACAAGGTTAACCTCAGGAATTTTATAATTAGTCTTAAGAAATGCTAATGACAAAAATAGCAACAGATTACCTTTCTGTGAATTTTCTTACTGCTGGCAAATTTTAGGCCTTTAAGTTTCACTAAGGGTCTCATTTATAGGAGCAAACTGGCAATGTAGAATATTTTAATAGTTTTTTACCTAATCCCTCTTGGGTCTTTTTTTTCCAATTTTAATTCTGCTAAAGAGTTGGAAGTTTCTATTTTTCTTTCCATAATTACTTAGAAGAAAAATATTCTGACAATATGACTGTTATAGAAGTCTGACTGCAAGCATTGCAGGCAAAAACAGACACTATTTTAGTTAATGCTTATATCTGTGGGTCTTGAAAAAATGCATGTTTGCAAAAACACATTCTGAAAGACATTTCCACACAGCATTAGCTGGATTGCATATGTAAATGAGATGTTAAAATTAACAAACACAACAAGTCTCCATTCAAAAGTTAGCCCACCAAAATTGCACTGCACAAAGAAATATGCTTTGGCTTTTTACCAGATTAATTTAAAATTTTTCCTTCAAGAAAGTTTGTAGCCAGTGTTAGAATTGTACTTAATTTTAAGTTTCTACTGCATTTTTATTTGAGATACCACAAGCTAAAACAAAACAAAAAAATATGCAGCTCCATGAAACTGCCAAATGCCATTAAGCTCTGGTTATCATCTACAGATTTGCAGAGGTTCACTCTGAGCCAGCCATGGACTAACTGGAAATTCTACTTCATAGGAGGAAGTTAGCTGAGTTGTACTCTCTGCCAGTAAAACAAATTGAACAAAACAGTTGCTGTGTTTTTGCATTATGGCCTTTCAGTTAGGGAAATTTACCCTGAAAAATAATAATGCCCTCTGGAATATAAGCAGAGGACTAATACCCTTTGATTCCATAGTCACAGTACCAAACAAACATAAATTCTGTGTCTGCTTTTTGCCTGCTTAAACTGTAATTTTCTATGAAAGTCAATAATTCAGTCAAAAAAATTATATGAGACTGACAACCTCCCCACTCATCTTGAGTTTAGGTATATTAGTTTTAATATAATATTTTTTCAACTGAGTAACTTACCATCTGTGCATGTATTTCTCAGGAGAAAAGTCAATGACAAATAAATGTAATCAAATATTCTCAAACTTGTGAGTAGGCACTTACTATTTTGCCTGGCATGCAATTTACTTTTCCGGTTCAAAAATTCTCTTAGCTTCCTTTGTCTCTGTGTTCTGTTGTTCAGCACCATGTGCTTCTCCTCATTTACTCTTTCATCCATTTTATGTTTTAAGTTGAAATCTTGCCACAAATTATTCCTGCCTTATTGCATTGAGCCATATTTTATGGACAGGGCAAGATTTGGCCTATAATTTCAACTGGCACATAAAGCAAATGGGATGTCATTTGTAGGTTTATCTCAAAGATTTGTGGGAACATTTTCAAATTGCTACTGGCAGCACAGCTTTCTTATTTCCCTTCTATTAGGAACTTGCCTTATTTCTCACCATTTCTAAAGAAATGGTCAAGACTTCCAGATTATCAAAACATTGGTGAATAGAAAGCATTTTCCTTCTAAAATCACTATAATGAAAATAGCAACAGGGAGTTATGACATGTCCCTGTCTAAATACCCTTAGCAGGTCCCCTTTTTTCCACAGCATTGCACAATATTTTTAGTATGGGTTTAAGCTTCATATTCCCTTTTAAATCAGTAGGAGATATCTTACTAAATTTCCTTCATAATGCAGTTTTCTCTTCTGAAATGTCTAAGTACTGATATTAGTATTATACATTTAAAAAAAGACTTTCCAGAAACCACAGTCACTAGTAAAGACACATTGTCATAGGGATTATACAAACACACATGATGATATGACTCTAAAATCTTATATCCAGGCAATAAAAAAAAGATAAAAAAAGAAAAGAGTTCAAGTCCATTTCATTTTATGCAATTTACTGTTGTCTCAAAACCACTAAATCATTTTCATTTAGTTGCATCTTTTCTAACCATAAATTTAAGAGTGATTGCACACCTTTTTTGTTGGAATAAAGATACTGACTTTACCAGGACAGAATTTAGTTGTTCTGCCTGGTTTACCCCAATTTCCCAATAGACCTTTTTGTATGAGGAAGCTATTACTCTTCCTGGTCATTGTAGATGCATGGTATATAAAAACCACAAATTCTGAAACACTGTCAAATTTAGTTACACACTGATAATTTTTCCTAATTGCTAGTGTTGGTATTTCATATGTTAAATGCATCTTCCATCTTCCTTAAACATTTAATTTTGATAAAGAGCCGAACACATATTTTGTTCAGTAAATTAGACTTGCATTTCTGTACCTTAATTTGCTAAATAACTGATCTTATTTCACAAAAGCACTTAAAACATGTCTATGGAAATATGGACTTTTCCAGCAAATTCATTACAGTTTTCCTTTGTGCAGGGTTTATTATTTGCAAGCAAAAACTTGCTACTGGCAAAATCTCACCTAATATATTCTTGGCTTCTATGTAATTCTCTCTTTCAATTTTATCATAAGAAACACACACTCTTTCTTTTGGAAGATTCAGTTTGAGAGTTCAAATAAAGAAATGAAAGATTTCATTTTATTTTTGTAAAGATACCACTGGACAATCAGAAATATGTCTGCATAAAATTACCAATATTGTCATATTCAGCAGAGGCCCCAGTTTTATCATGAACTCTGGCGTAGGCTAAGATAACTGCTCTCCTTTTGACTCATTGTAAAAATCATAACTGCGAAGTATTGTTAACATCAAAACAATCAGTTCAGCTCCAGTGCCACTGCGCAGCAGATTGGTGTGGGTGAAGACAAAAGTTCTGTAAATTAGCACAGACTAGTGCTAATACTATCCCAATAGTAGAGGGCTCTGCAGAGAAGGTCTGACATACAGAAAATGCGGTGCTTATGCTTTTGAGAAAAGGCTTCCTGCTTTGGAATTTAGAAAGATGTCATCAATGAGTCCTTCCACAAACAGCAGATGATGTGAAAATTGTAAAAGCATGAAGATACCCCCTGAAACTAAGAAGGGAGGTTAAGGACCTGAGAGGAGCAGTGCAAAGGCTGATAAACTTAAAGAGAGCTAACCATCACCTCAGCTGGTATAACTTACCAATTTACATTTTTTTTACAACTAGTCTGGTTCTGCAAGAGAGTAAAAAAAAAGATCTAAGGATGTAGGAAAAGTCTGGCTCATAAAGGTCACCATAAAATAAAAGGGACAGACAGGCCTTATAGAATTTTGTTTCCCATTGAGAAAAATGGGGATGTGATAAAGTCTCAGTGAGTGCACAGTAACTTTAAGATACCTAATCCAGCTGTAAATTACTCTCATTTTGTACTGGTCGCATTTCAGCCATAAAGTTCACTGCAAGTGAGTTTACCTTGCAAATATTATCCTGTGGAGTTGTTGATAATTTTTGCAGAAGTACTAAGCTTTAAGCAGAAAGGTAGCAAATACATTGTCATTCTACTCATAAGGATTATCGTGGAGTTTGTTCATGAATTAAAAAAAACTGAAACAACAACAACAAAAAAGGAAGAGCTAAGCAGGGAGCTGGAGTAGTAAAGAGATACTCTAGTCTGTTTAATCAATTTAGATAATTCTTCACCTTCTTTTGCATTGATCAACAATGTTTCTCTATTTGATCAACGATGTTAATATCTTTTATGTTAAAGTCTTCTGAATAGTCAAATAAATTATTAGCAACTATATCCAATCATCTCTGCAAAGGAAAACAGAAGAGAAAGAGATGGAGAAAATATGCATTTGGAGTTGTACAGAGCATGAAGTTGTACTAAGCCATAGACAAGTCCCAGGAGCTTTACAGCATTGTGGAAAGCTAGAGCCAGCCAGCAAAAATATTTGAACAGGGGAGAAAAGTGGTTAAACCAGGAGAGGAAAATATTCAGGGTAACACGGTAAAGTCAAGCATTAGATTATACAAATGAGACCCATGTTTTACTGTAAAATGTGATCTTTATTTCAAATCTTACCATTTTTTATCACAAAAAACCTGACTTTTGGGATATCCCTGGTTGCCATTCTATCCCTTTTGCTTCTTCCTCCCTATTAGCTTATGTTCAATGAGCCGATGTCCCTCTCATGTTTTCTTAGGTAAGATTTTCTTTGTAGGGTGGAACATGCTCTTCTGCTACTGCTGCTCACAACCTAAGTCTTGCAGCCAATCTGACAATATCAGCAAATAGAAAGGAGAGAACATATTAGAGATTAATATTCAGTCTCGTTTCCAGTTTGAGGTTGAACTAAGATCTTGATTTGGGACTGTGTTTTGCTTTTATAGCTGGGTGGAATGCTGCTCTGCTGGAGAAAAACACAACAACCGTGGTCTAGGAATCTCCCTTCCTAAGGACTCTTCTTGCATTTTAGGAATTAGAGAAATGGGACAGTGTTGGGACTATGTGAAAGAATTCACCTTCATAGTTTCATAACTCTAAGAGAATAGCGCAACAGGGTAATCAACACTAAGATGTTCTGTAGAAAGGAAAAAAATGTACTGGAGTGAAATTTGTGTCATTAAGTGCAATTTAACAGATTATACTTCACTAAATCGGGGCAGCGCTGCATCATAGGATGCATACAGAAAGGGTATTTGAAAGGCCAGTCTTCACTCCAGGTTGTAAAAATCAGAGGCAAAACAGATATAAGGGCGCTTGAATTGAGAAGTCTCATTACGCATTTGATCTGGCATTTTTAGTGTTCATTAAATACCACTGGCTGAATTGTAATCCCTGCTGGGGACTTTTTTTGAAATGTCTGAAAATATGTAATGATATGACTTCCAAGAAAGACATGACAGTTGAAAACAACCACTCTCCAGCAAATTCTGTTGAAGTGCAGAGTAGGAAAGAAAGGGCATAATTATATTTCTGTGCAAAGATAGTGCATTCCCCTCACACAGAGAAGGCTTTCTCAGGTAATAAGGCATTTCTGTATAACTGCACATTATTTTTCAACATCACAAGTGAATCATGTAGCAGTGTCACTTCCACGACTTAAAAGCACATATTAGATGTGTCTCCCTAGTATTTAAAATCCATGAATTGATGAGGACCTTGTGAGTGAAAAGACTCTTAAAAGGGATATAAAGGGTTGCTTTCACGAGGACAGAATTGACATAGGCTTGCTCTGGGTTAAGGACATGTTTAAATGCTTATCTGTATAGTATTGCCTGAGGTATTTCTCCCTTTATAATTCAAGCAGTAGAGATGCTTGATGTAAAAATTTGCACATTTAAGAAGAAGTAAGAGCCAAGTACCTTTAGGAGAGATTGTGAATTTGAATTTCCCTTCAGTGGGAAGGACAAGGCTCCTCTGTTTAAAGTTTTCTATTTATGCAACCGTGTATTATTTAATTGTGGATTCAGTCTTCGTCTAAATAACTTACATGAAAATCATAATGTGGTGGTTTTCACACATCCTTGTTTCTCTATAATCTTCAGTGTATGTACATTAACACAAACAGGTTTTGGGACAGCTTTGCTTTTTTTTCTCCCGCAGTGTGCAAGTATTCATGTGCCAAACAGATATGGAGAAGTAAATTCCTGCTGGAATTTCTCAAACACCAGCTGCTCCCCTCATAACTCCAGTTCTAAGTAACTACAGTTTGCCAACAGAAATCAGATAAAAGTAAAAGGTACAATTTCAAGCTTGTCAATAAACCTGTTAATGGACTGCAGAACTTCTCCCTAAGGCCTAAATGAGCAGGCAACTACATGGTACAGAGGAACTGAAAAGACTTGAAGTGCCCTAAATAAATATCTGTTTATCATCACTCATATTGCATAACTTCTTCTAAGCATTCTGCTTTATTCTCTGAAGGATTCAGCAATCTCTTTCCTTCACATGCATTTCCTCCTTATTGTAAAGTTCTGATTAATTGGTCAGGGAACAGAACGCTGCAAGGAGACAGGCAGCTGCTCATAGAGTTTTGACTATGCAGTGGAAGTTCAACTGTTATTAATTAGCATAAGAAATATGTGAATGTGAGATCCTCTCCAGAACCCATTCCCCAAATTCACTGGTTTGGCCAGTCCAAAAACTGGACAGAAGATGGCAGCTAACAGCGCTTAAGTGCCAACAGAGCCCCATTAACAGCTGCAATACCCAATATTGCAAACCTGACAGCCACACTACAAGCACGTGCACCCCCATGTATGGCAGTGCTAGATATAAAAGATATGTCCTTTATGCTCCCCTTACAAGATAAAGATAAAAAGAAATTTGCTTTGCCTTGTTAAGGTATACAGTATACAATTACCAGATTCCCACAGGGGTATAACCACTCACCTGTGACCGCTCATGCTGTGCTTGCTGAATTTTTACAGAAGGAAGGTCTCACTCCCTCAAGACGTGAAATTTTATCAAGATGATAAATATTGATTAATAGGTTAAATAATTCAAGTAGACTCCCCTGAAAAGGTGGGGGGAGCAGTTATAGCAGAGTGGCATGCACTCCATAAAAAAGAAGTTGAGATCCCACCTGAGAAACATCAAAACATACTGGTTTTGGATGCTTGATTTATAGCAGACCACATGGTGATTCCTCCAGATACCTTAAGAAAAATCAAACAGCTGCAGATGACTCCATGTAGGAAAGAATTAAAAGAGGTAATGTGAACTTTAAGATACTGGAGAAAACTTGTGCATAGATATTCTATTATTGCTCATGTGCTGTACTCATTTTTATGAAACAAAAAACCATGGAAATGAAATCTAGAACATGAAGAGGCAGTAAGAAATCGAATAGAGGAATTAGAAATGTATCAGTCTTTGGAACCATTATGCACAACCCTTAAGCACAGCAGTCTGGGGCTTTGTTGAACATGCTACAGCACTGTTGAATGTAAACACATAACTGGCCCTTGTGGACCAAAAACGTCTTTATTATTCATCAGAACTGCACTTGAAGAGAACAGAGTTATTCTGAGCAGGAAAAGGGACTTGTGTATTTGGTTCATGCAGTTAAACAAGTTGAGACACTAAAGAGTAACCTGATCAGAAAACTCTGCCAAGACTTGAACTGCTTTTCATTTCCAGGAACAATTCTGACACTGCTACCAGCACATCTCCACTGGAGATCTCGTTATTTACTTCATAAGTAAACAATTAATCAAAAGTGCCTTTTAAGTCTTTTGGCTTACAAAGATAGGAGGCAGATATTTTTTGAACTCCTGACTCATAAATTCCCTTGTACTACAGTCATATATAACAAATATAACAAAATTTGTGATGTTAGCTCTACTAACTTACAATGGTATCGCCCCTAATAAAACTGAGAAACTTTCTAAAGCAAGTTTTCAGAAGTACTCAAGAAGTTTTCTTCTTGTTAGTAGCAACATTATAAAATACAAAATCCAATGAATGTGGACAGCATTTTGTGTGTTTTGAGGTGGCCACTTCCAGTAATTTATTACTATTTGCAAGACTTCCAGTAAGCTTTCTAATGCATGCTGGAAGAGGAGGTGACATCTGCTTTTGCAGGCCTTAATCACAGCTCAGGGAAGCTAAAGGTAGTATGTATGAACTTTTAATTGTAATTAAAAGCTGCAAAAATCTGGGGAGTTATTTTAATCAAATTATATGCAGGCTGTTTCACTGGATATAAGTCACAAAATGCCATGTCCATGGGCAACTACACATCTATTATTCTTCAATGATTTACCTGCCATGAAAGAGATAAGTTCATACAGAAAAGGTGAGAAGTAAAAGCTATAAAGCCTAAATGAAAAGTTTGTGAGGCATAAAAAAGATCCTTTCTCAATCATTGAGCCTGACTCATGAAGGTTGACTTTTATATGATGGATGAATGTGGACCACTACCCTTTACTTTAGTACACCCATGTCAGACTACCTCATACAGAATATTTTTGTTTGTTTTCTTGACTAGTTCATCTTACACAGACAGATGTCTCCTCTTCTGGTTAGCACCCTATATTTTGGTGCCAAACTACAAATTCTAATCCCACTATCTGAAGTAAGGTGTTGCCTGGTGACTGCAGTGTGAAATGAAGTGCCACAAACATATATATTTTTCTTTTATTGATATTTTTTATTTGCCTGTTTATTTACTGAATTTGGAGTTGGGTGAAAAAGTTAAGAGAATCACTTTAAGTACTAAAATTTTTCAGAAAAAATCAATTAGCGGCAATCCAGCATCCATAAAAGAACATTTTCCATTTTCATTATAGAAAACTGGAAATTATGATTTTCAATAAGAATTTGCATAAGGAAAATGGAGATAGTCCTGTTAATCTCAATGCATTGGGTCTAATCCATTGCCCAGTCTGTTATCATCCTGCAGAACTAATGTGTTGCGTCCTCTTTACAAGGATTTTTCTCTGTAACTCTGAAACTTGCCCAGTTTATAAAAATCATCCAGCAAATTTTAGCAGCTAAATTTTGATAAATTATAACAACTACAGGGGGGAAAAAGGGATTACAAGGACAGAGACAGATACTTTGCTGAACTCAAGGGTGCTATTGTTGTATACTGAATGGTGTTTTTTATACATGTAGGGGCAGCCTCCCTCCAAGGTAGGTCTGGATCATGCAATCAGCACATGACCAAAAGAAAGATTACCTTTAAGTCTGTAGATGCTGTGTGTGGCCACAGACTTTACAGCTGGTATATTTCAGCAAAAAACCTGTTGGCATAAAGCTGAGTTCCTGTGTGTTTATCTCATCTCTATCGCTCTATCAAAGTTTTGACTTACTTCTAAAAATATAGATGCAACAGTTTTTTCCCCTCAAAAATTATCTTTCTGAATGTGTGCAGCATTTAAACAAATGACGAATGTAGGTACATTAAAAGGGGAAAAAATATTGTTTTTATTGATAACCTATTTTCTGCTCTAATCTCTCAAAGAGCACCATTGGACTGTTGAAATGAACTAGGTGACAACCTGGAAATTTCAGTTATATAATGAGTACAGCAGGAAAAGTTGCTGAGCATTACTGGAAAAATATTTCTCATTTTTGGAAATGGTTGGTTTTATCTCAAATACTCTTAAGGAGGAATCAGCTAGAAACATCACTAGGTACTGAACTGTATTTCCATTTAATAACATTCCTGCAAAAGTGCAAAGAGAAGGTCAAACACACAGAAACTACAGGTCACTGCACTTTTTGTGAGATCAGTGCACAAAAGGTAGAACAATTAAGGAAAAAAAGGACAAAGATGAAAATCTGGAGCTGAGAGAGGAATTATCTGTTTCTATCACATTGGCATTTTTGAAATTTCAAATGTTGTTTCCTGTCATGGATTGAAGCAGAAAGACAATAGCTCTTTTTTTTTCTTTGAATTCTAGAATCTGATAAATGGATGAAAGTCAAACACAATGTATATAGTATATTTGTCTATGAGTGTGCACACACATATGCACTGCATTATTTTCCACTATTTTCCACAGGAACTTGTGACTTCTGCAACCAAGGCCAAGAGGGATATTTTTCTTTCGATACTATGTTAATTAGGAATTATTTGGTGAGAGAAAATTTTGAATTCCTCATCTCTCTTAACACTATGGTAATACTAAAACATACCCTGGCAAAAGCTACTAAAAAGTGTATATAACACTCTACTAACAGAATATATATAAAACAGAATTGGTGAAAAGAGTTGGTTTGACACAAAACAGCATTAAAAAGAATACAAGATAAAACGTGTTATTTTATATGAGCTTGCTTTTGCTTATTTATCTACCAAAAGTTATCTCTAATAACTTTTGATTGATGATTGATTTTGATGGATGCCTACTGAGGAAAAATCCAGGTATGCCAAACAAAGTAAAGTTCTATGCTCAAGACAAAAGGAGTGATATTGTTGGGAAAGGCTGAATGAAACAATAAAATAACAACAATAAGTCATCACGAAGATGTGTCCCACATGAAGTCAAAGATTTCCCAGAGATACAGTCTTAAAGGAGTTCTGAAGATGAAGTATTGAATTTTTCGAAATGTTTATTGCTCTTGGAAGAATTAAGCAGGAAGGTCATTATTATAATACAAATAATGAACCAATAGAAGAAACTATTTTCAAGGAGCAAGACTGCTTGATAAAAATCTAAGTAATTACTAAATAGAAAAGGAAACATCAACAACCACAGTGAAATTCCAAAAGTTCACTGTATCCTGTAATACAAAATGTTCTTGCTTCAAGCCTAAGGGAAGAAGAGATCTATCATCTTGATAACTATGCCAATGTTTTGTGGTATTTCCATTGAGGAAGTGATACAGCTTGAAGAGAAACTGGTTTAATATTTATCCATCATTTTCTTAAAAGACAAAATTTCCATTTTTTTTCAGCTTTCCCCCTTCCCATTTTTTTCCCTTTGTGTTTCCTCTTTATTTTGATTCTTCATATTCAGTTATTTCTCATTGTTCGTCTTTCTCATTTTTTGTTCTATTTGTTTCTCTTTAGAATATGTTGCCAAAAGCACAGACATACTAATTTCATGAACTGCACACACACTGATTTGTCTGATACAGACAGGAATGAGAACACTTCACAAACACTTTGAAGCTGTTTTATGAACTCCAGAAAGGTTCTGTAGAGTTTCAGTTTTGTTTCACTTTTTTAAGGAAAGGGGAATTTCAATACGCTTCATGTATACATGTATGTTTGCCCATACTTATATATAGTAATTTCAACCTAAAACCAGTTTTATTGTATGGTTTGACAGGCTGCTGATTCCTCATTGTGCAGCAAATCTAGCAATCCATCAACTAGAAATTGAACAAATGAAACTTAATTTAAAAAAACCTAAAAAACAAAATGACAAATTCTTTGCTTTCTAAATTGAAGTTCAAACCATAAATTAGTCTTTTGAGTGCTTAAATATATCAATTTTTATACTATTCTGGCCATGGATATTTTTCTTTTGCTCTTTGTCGAAACAGCCTTGCTCATCAACAAAATAAAACAAGCTAAATATTGTTTAAAGTCCCAGGAGATGAGATTTTTTTCCAAGTCTCTTAATTATCCAGACATTCTTGCAGCCATGAATGTGGTTCTTAAGCCAAACAAAAGTCTAGAATCAAAATAGCATGAGAACTGTACAGTCTCTCTAAGTATTAGTTGATGGTCTTTTCAAGCTTATACTTTGTGAAGATTAGGAGCATACTGCCTGATTTACAGGCTAATTTATATGTCTTGTTTTGCAGGTCGCAAGAATTGTTATTTAACCATTCAGTTTCTCACATCACTCAAGGAAACTAGGAAATTGTTTCACAAATAAAAAGGAAAATCTTTTCCAGTCTCTGCCTGTCTGATTATGAAATTACCCAATATGCCTTAGCTGCCCTTTAGAAATAAAAGAATAACTGAATGAAGAAGAATGACAAATAAGGTGTTGAGTTTCTTTCTTTCCAGCAATTTTAATATCTGATCAACATAAGGTCTTAAAATTTCTTTCAGTAATATTTATTCACATTTGAATCAAATCACCAAAGATTCAATGGTTACTTGAAATTTATTATGATGAACCTGTATATACATGATTGGATGACGAAAAATAAAGGTATAGGTAAAAGGAAGATATTTAATGAAATGCAACATAAATATTATACAAATAAGTTTTCTTATACTCTAAAATACACAGCTAAAATTTAACAACAGCAATATAAGGTGCATTTACATTAATAGATTCACTCTTTTAAACCTTGTAGTTTAAATTAGGGAGATTCTCCACAGAATTCTCTATTTTTTTTGTAATATTGTAGGTAGCTAACACAACTAGCCATCTTTTAGATCAATAAGTTTAGTAATTTCAAAGAGAAAATTCTTGTGGAAATCAGTAAAGGTGTCTCAACAGAAAGGAATGTGGGTTTTGCTGTATATATAGAAAAAAATTAAGTATTCCTCCTTCTCTAACACCATCAGGAGATGAGAGGAATTGTCCCCTGAGAATCTGCTTGAATCTGTAGGCGCTCCACTGTGATCTGCATATCTCACCATTTTGTATAACTGACATGAGCCTCTGATGGCATAAAATTCTGGAAAAACACCCTCACCTTCCACGGAAAACCACAATACATTTAAAATAATTAAACATGGGCTGAGCATTTTGTCAAGAGACAACATCCCTAATTGGCAGCTGCTGTTACAGCAGAGGTTGATTAGAGATGAGAGAGTAGTAATTCTCCACAGAAAGGAACTGTCTGATATTATTAAAAATTACCTGCTTGTCACAGATGTTCACTCTGCTTATTTTTAGCATGTATTTGAGTTTGAAATACTGGAATCCAAATTTATCATTGCCCAACCCACAAAGAATGTTTTTGGCAGTCATTTATACACTATCAGCAAAAAATGACCTGAATTGCTTGACAAGTTGTAAAAATTCAGAGTAATATGAAAAAGGTGTTTTTAAGAGCAGCTTTTCTCACAGAATCTTCTAGTGCAGATATCAAAACCCTGGAAAAATGGGGGGAAAATCCTGAGGCAAAAATAAGAAGAGAAGTTATAAGGATCAAAAGCAAAAAGAGATATAATGACAGGAAAAAAATATACAGTGGAAAGAAGTTTGCAAAAGATATTTAGAACCAGATATAAATACTCTTGAGTTGTGCTTCAGGTAAAGTCCATATTACTTTTCAAGTAAGTTAATGTTCATCACTGCTCTCAGTAGTGTCTCTCTCTGTTCCTCCCATTCCCATGTGTTGTAGTTTAGCCCCAGCTGGCAGCTAAATACTGTGCAGTGGCTCGCTCATTCACTCTCATAGCAGCCAGTTTGTGTCCTGAGCATGACATTCCATGCTATGGAATATCCCTTTGGCCAGTTCAGGCCAGCTGTCCTGGCCATGGTCCCTCACAGCTTCATGTGCACTTCATCACTGGCCTGGGACACTGAAAAGTCTTTGACTTGAGGTAAGCACTGTGTAGCAACAACCAAACATCAACATATTCTATGCTGAATTCAAAACTGTAGCAGATACTAAGAAGAAAAGAAACTCTGTCCCAGCCAAAACTAATATAGCATCCAGCCCTTATTCTAAACCGTTTACATCGTGCCAGATTCCACTCTTCCCAGTACCCTATGACCTTTTGGGGAGTTGCAGAATCACAGAATGGGCAGGGCTGGATGGGATTAGAGTGGGTCATCAGGTCCCACCTCTGCTCAAGCAGAGTCATTCTAGAGCATATTGCTCAGGAGTGCATCCAGATGGTTCATGAATATCTCCAGTGAGGGAGACTCTACAACATCTCTGGGCAATCTGTTCCAGTGCTCAAGGCACCTGCACAATAAAGAAGTTCATCCTCATATTCAGGTAGAACTTTCTGTGCATAAATTTCTGTCTGTTGCACCTTGTCCTATTGCTTGGTAACACTGAGAGCCTGACTCCACTCTCTTAGCACCTTCCCTTCTGATACAGAGTTTGATGAGGACCCTCTCAGTCAAAGTCTTCACTTTGGTTTCATCAAAGTTCATTCTTCACTGACGTGGGAATCAATGAGCAGTCTGGTTCTGATCCTTGGATCCAGAGTGGCAAAAACAGACACTGTGAGTCAGTGTGGTGTCAGGCCATAGAAGTGATATGATCTATTGTTATATGGCAAGCAACATTATGCAATATTATTCATTGGCTATTATCACCAGAAATCAAATCCCCTTAAGGCACACACCAGATTTCCCTGTTCTTCATCATTATCTACCAAATGTCCCCAAGTACTGGAGCAATGACAAGAAGAAAAGTAACCTTGTCCTAAATGAAACAGGATATCACACTTATTCTTTTACAAGTTTATAATATTTTAAATTGATTAGGAAGGGCAGAACTCAACATTTTCACTATTTAAAAAATAATGTAAAGAAATCTTCCCTAATGTCCTTTGACCATAATTATGAGCTTTGTGTAGACTTGGATATCTTTATTTATCATGAGGCACTGCAAAGTGTGCAAGGGTTCTCTTCCATTGAATGATATCAGAACCTACAAAGAAAAGTAGTGGGATTTAGAAAGTTTAAGAATAAGCAAAAAGCAACAAAATTAACACTTAAAGATACCAAAGAAGAACAAGGGTATTTTAAAGTCTGTGGCAAAGCTTTGCAGTATAAGAGGACTGAAGAAGAAATACTCCAAAATATTCTTATGGAACTCACATTGCATAAGAACATCAGCTTCTGATGAGCTGCCAAAATTCTAGAATATAGACACTTTTTTGTTACTCTTCTATTTTAAAAAAGGTTCAAACACTTTGAACAGAGGCCTCTTAAAACTTCAGATTCCTCATGCTGACTAATGGTGAAGAGCCTTTTTCTCTTTGTATACTGACTGCATCTGGTGGTCCATCTGCACTACTCACAACTTGTAGAGAGAAGAAGGTTCAAAAGACAAAGAGTTTCTTTAGGTGGCTTAGGTTGTTCTGTGTCTCCTAAACCCCAGAAACGCCTGTAAGTGAAAAGTTCCAGGCAAGTCTCTGGAAAGATAGTAAAGCCTTCATAAAAACCAATGGATGGTACTTAGCATCAGATGTATTTCCTATAAATGTTGGCCTGCTTAACCTCTTCTAAAAAATCTTGAGCTGTTTCAGAGTAATTTGATCATATTAGGTATAAAACCAGTCAGAACCCCCACAGACAACAAAACCATAGCTCAGAAAGAGCTCTGGAAGAGAGTCCTCAGCATCAAAGATGTTAAAGCACATACACCATATGCATATTCTAATTACAGGAAATTTACTTCAAGTTACTTTTGATTTATAACAAGCCACTGAGAGCAGAAACTGGATCATTGAAGCCATTATTCTTCTCCTTTGGAAGGTAATAGCTAAACTTGTATTGATTTCTATAGACACAGTCTTTTTTTTTTTAATAGTAAGTGATAAATATAAATTGTTGGCATAAACAAACCAAGCCTGAAATACAATTATTCCATTAAAAAAAATCCCCACTGATTATAGCTGTGGTAAACCCCGTGAGATAAATTTTACCCAATTCAGTAGTTGCCAACAATCTATTACAGCTAAGAACACAATTTCTCTCCACCTGTTAAAAATAGTTCTAGCAGATATGATATTTAACTCATAATAATAATGTCTATATATTTGACATGGGTGAAAGAAAGCATAAAACAAGATGAGAGTTTATGATTCAAGATTTGGGATTTTTAAGTATTTTCAATATTATTCAGGTATTTTTCACCGCAGTAAAAAAAGTTCCCTGCTATAAAAAGATAAATTATAAGGTAAAATTTTTCCTTTCATCTAACTTTATAACCAAGAATAAAGAATGTAATTAAAGCTCTCAAAGTCTTGCATAACAATATTTCATGAAGGACTGGTACAGTACAAAGAACACCAAGAGCAAGAAACTTATGGGAATGAGTAAAAGATAAATCAGTATACTACTACTCTGTTGTTTGAACAATCAGAGATTTCACTTGGATAAACAAGTAAGACCTAGTGAAAAACTGCATATTTAGAGACAGAGTTTCTGTACATTCTTTTCCACTTAGCTGAGCATTTAAACAATATGCACTTTGTTCTCCATTCAATACAATGGATTTGAATCCCTACCTTACTAACCATATGTAGTCTTCAGTAAAGCAGCACATTCAGAAGTCTTTATTATGAAATACTATACTGGTGAAAACATATGATGAAAAGAACACTAAAAACAACTTGTCTATTTTACTGAGATTTCAACTTTATTGGTACTTCTGTGTTCTGTTGTCAGCCAGAGAACAGTCACTGCACATTACACAAATCTGAAAGTTAGTGCTATAACTTTCCTCCAGACAATTCAATTTCTTTTCTCTTACTTGAGCACAAGGTTCAACAATATTAAATTGATGTAATAGATATATATAATTTATTAAAAATGTATGTAATATATATATATTATAAATTATGTTTTATATATATATATATATATATATATATATATATATATATATATATATATATATATATATATATATATATATATAAAACAATACAAAACTGATGTAACCAGGTCAATATTTTTCAATGAAAATCACATTTTTCCTAGTCGTTAAGTTGCAACTCTGACATTACAGGAGTTAAAACCAAACTAAAAGGTGAAAAAATAGTTGCTAAAGACTGTTGAAGTAAACTTTTTCCACTAATTGATGTTTATTTACCTGGTATAATATGTATATTGTCTATATTTATTTGTGAGGCTGATGTGAATTATTTTTGAGGTTGTTGTGAAACCATTAACTTAAATGTATTCTTAAGGGATGAATCTGAATGTTAGTTATTATATTATATATATTAAATGTAGCTATTAAAAGATATTTCTGTAAAAGTCACATGTATGTTATGTGCTACATAAATCCTAAACTCTCCATATTTTATACTATATAGCCATGCTGTATGCTATGTTCTATAAACTAGAATTATATACTACTTCATATTCTGTATTATTTATGATTTATTATCCATTATCCCTTTCTGTACATTATATCATAAAGTACATCTCTGTAGTTTCCTGTGTTCAAATAGGAAAGCACAAGATTATTGAAAAACATGACCAATGGTATTATTCAGGGCAGTATGAGAGGCAGAGCTGATTTTCTGAAGCATTCAGCCTCTAAGAATTTAATTCCACCCTACATCTTTCCTTTGGAGACATGCCTTCTTTCATCTTGCTTTTCCATACCTTGAGGACATTATGATGACAAAGCAGTCCTCAAATTATCATGAATGACGAGAATCGGTGGTATTTGCTTTCAAATTTAAAACAGTAAGTTTTCAGAAATCCCAAATACCTGTTTAACCATTATTCTGATATTAGTTTAAATATTATAACGAAAATTTGATTTTTTTTTAATGTCTGAAAATATTTTAACTAAATTGCTAATGAATGCACTATTGAATTCTTTTATTTCAAGTTGTTTAATATTTCAGAGAAGGCAAGCAGTAAAATATTTCCAGGACTTTGGAGTCTCAGTTCTAGATTCAAAAGTGATTTGTAAATGTAAAAGCTTAAATCATCTTTAACAAAATTGAGACTGCTCTTTATGATTGCTCTTAAAAATTCTACCAGATTTCTCAGTACTGAATAACACAAAATACACCAGTAACAAAAACAACAACTAGAACTACAAGAAAAAGAGAAGAAGCTCTACCACGCCTGTCAAATGATACCTCTTGTTTCTGTTTTCCCACTATTTAAAACTAGTTCCTAAATGACTGACTATAGAAACTAATACAATCTCATCAAAGTTGTCTCATTAGATGAACAGAAAAGTCATAGAAGAAAGGCAAGATAAAAGGCTGCTATGAAAAAAATATAAGTTCTGTATGTTTTACATCTATTTTTTTTCTTTATATTTCAGTCTTCTCTTCATGAAACAGAATACTTGCTATTGTTCTGGTTTAACCCCAGCTGGCCACTAAGCCCCAGGCAGCCCCTTGATAACTCCCCTTTCAGTGGGATGGGGGGGAGAATCAGATGACTAAAAGCTAAAAAGTCTCATGAATTGAGATAAAGACAGCTTAATCAGGAAAGCAAGAGCCACAACAGCAGGCACAACAAAACACAGAATTCATTCACCATGTGCCATGGGCAAGTAGGTTTTCAGCCACGTCCAGGAAAGCAAGGCTGCATCACATGTAAAAGTGACCTGGGAAAGCAAATGCCATTACTCAAAACATCTCCTCTCCTTCCTTCCTTCCTTCCTTCCTTCCTTCCTTCCTTCCTTCCTTCCTTCCTTCCTTCCTTCCTTCCTTCCTTCCTTCCTTCCTTCCTTCCTTCCTGCCTGCCTTCCTTCCTTCCTTCCGCCACTTCCTTCCTTCCGCCACTTCCTTCCTTCCTTCCTTCCTTCCTTCCGCCACTTCCTTCCTTCCGCCACTTCCTTCCTTCCGCCACTTCCTTCCGCCACTTCCTTCCGCCACTTCCTTCCTTCCGCCACTTCCTTCCTTCCTTCCTTCCTTCCTTCCTTCCTTCCTTCCTTCCTTCCTTCCTTCCTTCCTTCCTTCCTTCTGCCACTTCCTTCCTTCCTTCCGCCACTTCCTTCCTTTCTTCCTTCCTTCCGCCACTTCCTTCCTTCCGCCACTTCCTTCCGCCACTTCCTTCCTTCCTTCCGCCACTTCCTTCCGCCACTTCCTTCCGCCACTTCCTTCCGCCACTTCCTTCCTTCCGCCACTTCCTTCCGCCACTTCCTTCCGCCACTTCCTTCCTTTCTTCCTTCCTTCCGCCACTTCCTTCCTTCCTTCCTTCCTTCCGCCACTTCCTTCCTTCCTTCCGCCACTTCCTTCCGCCACTTCCTTCCGCCACTCCCTTCCTTCCTTCCGCCACTTCCTTCCGCCACTTCCTTCCGCCACTTCCTTCCGCCACTTCCTTCCTTCCTTCCGCCACTTCCTTCCGCCACTTCCTTCCGCCACTTCCTTCCTTCCGCCACTTCCTTCCTTCCATCCGCCACTTCCTTCTGCCACTTCCTTCCGCCACTTCCTTCCGCCACTTCCTTCCGCCACTTCCTTCCTTCCTTCCGCCACTTCCTTCCGCCACTTCCTTCCGCCACTTCCTTCCGCCACTTCCTTCCTTCCGCCACTTCCTTCCTTCCTTCCGCCACTTCCTTCTGCCACTTCCTTCCGCCACTTCCTTCCGCCACTTCCTTCCTTCCGCCACTTCCTTCCGCCACTTCCTTCCGCCACTTCCTTCCTTCCGCCACTTCCTTCCGCCACTTCCTTCCTTCCTTCCTTCCGCCACTTCCTTCCGCCACTTCCTTCCGCCACTTCCTTCCTTCCGCCACTTCCTTCCTTCCGCCACTTCCTTCCTTCCGCCACTTCCTTCCGCCACTTCCTTCCGCCACTTCCTTCCTTCCTTCCGCCACTTCCTTCCGCCACTTCCTTCCTTCCGCCACTTCCTTCCGCCACTTCCTTCCTTCCTTCCTTCCTTCCTTCCTTCCTTCCTTCCTTCCTTCCTTCCTTCCTTCCTTCCTTCCTTCCTTCCGCCACTTCCTTCCTTCCTTCCGCCACTTCCTTCCTTTCTTCCTTCCTTCCGCCACTTCCTTCCTTCCTTCCTTCCTTCCGCCACTTCCTTCCTTCCTTCCTTCCGCCACTTCCTTCCGCCACTTCCTTCCTTCCTTCCGCCACTTCCTTCCGCCACTTCCTTCCGCCACTTCCTTCCTTCCTTCCGCCACTTCCTTCCGCCACTTCCTTCCGCCACTTCCTTCCTTCCGCCACTTCCTTCCTTCCTTCCGCCACTTCCTTCTGCCACTTCCTTCCTTCCGCCACTTCCTTCCGCCACTTCCTTCCTTCCGCCACTTCCTTCCTTCCTTCCGCCACTTCCTTCCTTCCTTCCTTCCTTCCTTCCTTCCTTCCTTCCTTCCTTCCTTCCTTCCTTCCTTCCTTCCTTCCTTCCTTCCTTCCTTCCTTCCTTCCTTCCTTCCTTCCGCCACTTCCTTCCTTCCTTCCGCCACTTCCTTCCTTCCTTCCGCCACTTCCTTCCGCCACTTCCTTCCGCCACTTCCTTCCGCCACTTCCTTCCGCCACTTCCTTCCTTTCTTCCTTCCTTCCGCCACTTCCTTCCTTCCTTCCTTCCTTCCTTCCTTCCTTCCTTCCTTCCTTCCTTCCTTCCTTCCTTCCTTCCTTCCTTCCTTCCTTCCTTCCTTCCTTCCTTCCGCCACTTCCTTCCGCCACTTCCTTCCGCCACTTCCTTCCGCCACTTCCTTCCTTCTGCCACTTCCTTCCTTCCTTCCGCCACTTCCTTCCTTCCTTCCGCCACTTCCTTCCGCCACTTCCTTCCGCCACTTCCTTCCGCCACTTCCTTCCGCCACTTCCTTCCTTCCTTCCTTCCGCCACTTCCTTCCTTCCTTCCTTCCTTCCTTCCTTCCTTCCTTCCTTCCTTCCTTCCTTCCTTCCTTCCTTCCTTCCTTCCTTCCGCCACTTCCTTCCTTCCTTCCTTCCGCCACTTCCTTCCTTCCGCCACTTCCTTCCTTCCGCCACTTCCTTCCTTCCGCCACTTCCTTCTGCCACTTCCTTCCTTCCTTCCGCCACTTCCTTCCTTCCTTCCTTCCTTCCTTCCGCCACTTCCTTCCTTCCGCCACTTCCTTCCTTCCGCCACTTCCTTCCGCCACTTCCTTCCGCCACTTCCTTCCGCCACTTCCTTCCGCCACTTCCTTCCTTCCGCCACTTCCTTCCGCCACTTCCTTCCGCCACTTCCTTCCGCCACTTCCTTCCTTCCTTCCTTCCGCCACTTCCTTCCGCCACTTCCTTCCGCCACTTCCTTCCTTCCGCCACTTCCTTCCTTCCGCCACTTCCTTCCGCCACTTCCTTCCGCCACTTCCTTCCTTCCGCCACTTCCTTCCTTCCGCCACTTCCTTCCGCCACTTCCTTCCTTCCTTCCGCCACTTCCTTCTGCCACTTCCTTCCGCCACTTCCTTCCGCCACTTCCTTCCTTCCTTCCGCCACTTCCTTCCGCCACTTCCTTCCTTCCTTCCGCCACTTCCTTCTTCCTCCACGTTAGATACTGAGCATGACTACTGAGCATGATGCCACATGTCCTGGAACAGCTCCTAGATCAGTGGGGTCAGCTGTCCCATGTGTGTTCTCTCCCAACCTCTTCTGCATCCCAGCCCCTTGGCTGGGGACGTGTGGTGAGGAACACAAACATTCTTGAGTGTGCAAGGGCTGCTCAGCAATAACAGAAACATCCCTGTGTTATCAACAGGACCATCAGTTACTATTTCCAGAACAATTTCAAAACACAGCTCCATAGAAGCCACTTGGAAAGAAAATTAACTACACCCCAGTCAAAGCCTCTACAAATATTTTCATGCAAATTATACAGATTTGATATCTTGTGATTTGAAGACACATAGATAATTGCACTTTTTGCAGGTAGGTACTCATATTAGGGTGCCAAAAGTGATTGCTAACAGAGTAAATATGAGTGATGTGAAGAATGACTCCAGACACTGTTTCTGCACTTAATTAGGCGTGTATCTTGCATGGGGTTTGTGTGGCAAGGTTTGGTAGGGTGTGAGCTACAGTGGTGGCCTCTCTGAGAAGCTGCCGGAAACCTCCTTTATGGCCCATGCCAGTTTGGCTCCTCTTAAGACAGACCCACAGCTGGTCAAACACAACCCCTTCAGTGATGGTGGCAGCACCTTGGGAATGAAAAATTTAAGGGGAAAAATGAAAAATGAGGTATAAAAGAACTGCAGCCTGTGGGAGTGGCTTATGTTTGAGAAGATTGAGAAGGATTATCTGTCATGTTGGGACCCTAACATCTGTCATGTATCACGACCATGTTCTGAAGCAGGGGAGAGTGTGAATCTCCTCTCTAAGGGGTGGCAGAGACGTGTGAGGAACTGCCCCCATTCCCCATCAGCATTTGTTAGTATGGATAAGGTCAAGTAGGTAGACATTTGGGGATAAAGTTAAGCCTGGGAGAGGGGAGGTGTGGGAGTGAGACGTATTTTAAGATTTGATACTACTCATTATTCTTTTCTTATTTGATTTGCCATAAATTCAGTTGATTTCCCCAGGCTGAATCAGTTTTGCCTGTGATGATAACTGGTAGTGGTCTCTCCCTACCCTTGTCTCATCCCATGAGACTTTCACTCTATTTTCTCTTCCCAGGGAGAGTGGTAGAGCACATTTGGTGCAGATCTGGCATCCTGCCCAGGTCAAATCACCACAATCTTATAGGCATGGGATGAAAAACCAAAGATAGTGACAGAAAGGAAAAGAAATGTCTTTCAAGTGGTTCACTTGTGTTATTCAAGGAAAGGTGCTATAGAATTTTTGCTGAAAATACAGCGTGTAGGAAACCTTGGCTAAGGAAATCTTTAAGGAGGGAATATTCAGTGTTGACTGTCGCTTTTGGCCTCTTTCAAAATTAGTGTATTTGTTCCTAAGATGATACCAAACTAGGAAAATTACAGATGGGGTAATCATGAATGTAGAAAAGAGACAGTAATAAAAAAATCCCATATTCAGAATGTTATTACTAGGCAATGTCAGGAAGAGGGTTTTTGTGCCATTTGTCATAAGCTCTGTATTTGTTGATGCTTAAAAAGGAACATTTATATATGATTGTGAAAAAATACTGAGTTAATTAATTTTACAAGTCATCTTAAACCAAAATTAATCTCCAAGAGTTGTACAGTTCTTCCTCATAGATCCAGAAGTTAATTCAAGGTCCAATCATAGGGTCTAAGTTTGTTCCTTTGTCTGGCTAAAATGTGCTTCAGCCATTTCAAAGGCTTCTGAGTTAACCCTGGAGTATAGGAGGATAAATGTTATAATACATATATTGTATATATAATGAGTAGATAGGGTAGGGAGAAGCATATTTTTGTAAGATAATTATACTTGCCAGGAAGAGCTCCCAGGGAATGACAAGAAACCTTTTGTATTAAAAAAAATCACAAAAGTAATGGTTATACTATAGACATTACTGGCTTTTTCTTCCTGGAAAATAAAAGAATCATTGTCAAGAAAAAAAGCTAGCTAGCCAAATTTGAATGGAAGTGTTTGATGTTCTTCACCCAGTTCTACTAGTTCCTGTTTTTCCAATTTGGAAAAGGGAACCAAAAAAAAGTAATGTAGTGAAAAGCAGATGTTTGGCTCAGCTCTGCTGGTAAATCTATCTTCTATTGGACCAAAATTACACTTTCTTATTTAAAGCACAGAACTTAATAGTACCAAAGGGTTCCTTATCCCTTTTTACAATTACACTCTATTATTTCATGTGCATGTATTGTATTTTTTCAGATTATTTTAAATTAAACATATATATGTGAAGGATTTGTCAGACACCAGACATGTTAAAATAATCTAATACTTTAGTTAATTTGATTTGATCACTATTTTATGTAGACTACTGATTCAAAATTTGTCAGAGTTTTCTGATGGAAAAACTTCAGTGATTGGGTTTAAATTTGAAAGAAGGTTATTCCACATACTGCTTCCCTTCTGGACATATGGTCTTATGCCACAGATGTGCAATTTTCATTAGCTTTAATAGAATTCATTTCTGCCAACCCAGAGAACAATTTTCTGCAATTTGTCAGCTAATTTTAGAGAGGATATTTTAGGCTACATGATGACATAGTTATATAGTACTAACATGAAAATGGTATCGAACATTTTCCTTAAAATATAACATTTTAATTTTACATTTGTACTACATAGATAAAGCCTAGAATGGGAAATTTCAGTTAAGTAAGACAGCTAATGTAGAATACTGTAACATAGAACTAAAATTCCCATTATTATGAATTCACAGTTTAAAAGAGTAGGGAGAAAAATCATTACGTTAATTAAGCTCACACAGTGGTAAGCATTTATGTATGAATTAATTACATGACTCATCTATACGAGTCCTATAACATTCAGTAGGTGTAATTTCACTAAGAAATTCTTCTATCTAAGTCTGAAAACCCTATCGCAGATCTTCCATACATCCACAAAGATAAATCTGGCTACCTTAACAGCAATTCAGAGATGCAATTAGGTCAAAGCTCAGAAGAGATTTTGTGTTCAATCATGCCTCTGTTTTCCAAAACTGTGGTGAATTCTTTCTCTAACTGCAATATCCATTCTCTGAAGGAATCCGAAATCAAGGTCTAATCACTATTTCTGAAAGCAATACTAGAGTTATTCTGGCTCTGTGCCATCCTTGCCTCCAGCAGGTGGAATGTCTGGATTGAAGTGATGCTACTGTAGAATGTGCTGTGGGTATTGGTAACCAGAACAGAGAATTAGATTTGACTTTTGTTTCTCAATGCCCTACTGTATTTGTATTATGAATTTGTCAAATTGTCATTGTACAAGTTGATGCTTCCTTTAAGTACCTAATGTACATAGTGGTAAGAAATAAAGTCATTTAAATGCATTTAAAAGTGTGGTGAAAGAGCTGAAAATTTGTTTTGGAGGACAAGTTCCCCTGAAATAATTACATATAATCTTTGGAATTATTGACTGTTTTTCCAGAAGTCTAATACTGTGGCAGTACTGCTTGGTTCTATAGGATGGAGGAATGACCATATGGAATTCTCTTAATATATTTTTTAAGAAATCACTCCTTTGTTTCAGTGAAACCTGATATTATATTGAGAGAGAAATATATTTTTATAAAATTATTGAGAATTTTACCTCAGAAATCCTAGGTCTATCTGCTATGCCTCTTTCCCAAAATAAAGACAATAAAAAAATACAGATAGCCTTTAAAACTAGAGAAACCTATAATACTCCTAAATGAAATTTTATTTAACAAGTTACTGACATGATTATTAACAAGCTTCAAGTACGTACTTTGCACTGAAATGAAAAATAAACATTAGAAGTGCTACAATATTAATACCTCTCCTTTTAGACTACATTTAGGAAACAAGTCAGGAATATTTCTGTTGGTGAAACAACTTAAAACACTGCTCACATGCAATAGGAGATTATTATAGTAGTACAGCCTGCAGACTGAAAAACAGCAACTATGCACAAAAATACCTTTTTGAAAACCAAATGGATTAGAATATCTTTGCTTCTAAAAGGCAATGAGAGCCATTTTCAATATTATTTTTCATACATTTTAGTTAGAACAGCTAATGTGCTCAGTCTGTTTTGAACATATGGTGGTACTTAAAATCTTTTAATAGAAATGCATTTGTTTCTTCAAAACATTCAGAAACTAACAAGACCAAACAGTTAAGAAAATATTGTGACTGTAAAATCCTAGAGTAACTACAAAACCAGACTTGTTTCATTTACACTTAGAGATGAAGAATGAAGTGAATCTACTAGGAAGACCTAAAAAAGCTCAAATAACACTTGAAAAGGCTCAAATTGGGACTAAACTCAGCCCCATATAACATTTAGCTATTATTTTGACACTCTACAGAGAGAAAATCGAAACTTTTGTGAACTCATTAAAGTTTCAAACACCATAACTCAGATCTCATTGATTTCAATGAAAGCAGCTGGCTAGGCGCAAAAACAAATCCCTACATTTCCGCGTGTTTCTCCTGAAAGCTTTGAAACATCTACCTCCTTATCTGTATACCAGCATGGGAAAATTCCCTTCTGAGTTACACTTTTCCCCATTTGTCTACAGGCACATTTAGTAATTTCTTGTGTCTTCTTTCCTTTTTTATTTTTTTTCTAATTCCCTGAAGAATAGGGAAGCTTACGCACTTGAGCACCTTTCCCTCCCTTAGTTTTTTACTCCAGCTTCAGTTTATTGCTTCTGTCAAAGAATAAAGAAAGTTTTCTAGCCACTTCTATTTAAATGGAAGAGTTCCATTTGACTTCCATTTAACTGGAATGCAGAGTTATTTTCATGCAGGACTTTTGCTCAGTAAGGGGAGCCCCAGATGCAGCGGCTCATAGCTGTCATTACTATGCCACAGATACATCTGAAGCAACTGTAGATTTTCCTAAATTGGATTTGTTTATTATGAAAACCATAAAAAAATCCTATAATTATATAAAATATTTTCAACAGAAGTTTATTTTCTTCTGTGTCTTTTAGCTGCTATAACATTGTATTTACTTTTTTATACTGATGTTGTGAGACTCTTTCACATTTAATTACTTGAAAACTCTTCATTTATCTTTTGAATGGTATTCAGGGGCACGCTGGATTTGCAATACATCATTCTCCAGTTATGTGGATTGCTAGTGGATATGTATGTTTTGGACTTTCAGTCTTCTGTTCGTAACTCTTTTCTGGACAGTAAAAATACAGGACAGCACAAGAAGCATAAAATGTGTTTAGTTTTCACTTCCATAAGAATGTATTGCTGAGAAATGAAAGAAAATGTAAGAGATTTACAATCTTGTCTTTTTATTGCATGACAGTAGTCCTTGGGACAGATGAGAGACTGGAAAATGTAAGCCTGTATTCTATATTTCTTGGAAACATATACAGTGCTTTCCCTGGGCTGCCAAGGAAAAGATACACATTTAGAATGTGAACCACTCCACATTATACCAAAGTAAACATAGTTTTTTACTAGTAAGTAGGATTCTACTCCATTTCAAGTGTTTATGGTATACTTCTTATTTATGAAGCAAAACCTTAATAAGCCTTAACCAGCTTTACTGTAATAGATTTTGTAGATGTATTTAAAATTCCATGAAGCAGCAATCACACTTGAAACTACCCAAAGATGGCTATATTGTATGAAGCTGAAATAATCGGGGTTAGAACAAAGTCAAAGAATATACTGCTTATAATAATAAATTATTATGTGAGTAGGTATTCCTGGAGGTTTTTGTTGATGTTGTTTGTTTAGCTGGGTTTTTTAAATTTTATTTTATTTTGGGGTGTTTTGATGGTTTTTTGTTTGTTTTGGGGTTGGTGTTTTGGGTTTTTTTGGGGGGAGGGGTTGTTTTTTGTTTGCTTGTTTGTTTGTTTTTTTCCTATATCTGCAAAAATAGGTGACTTTTTATACTCTAACGTATTTTCTGGACTTCCACAAGCAGAAATAAAGCATTTAATAAAATAGATAGCTATCCATACTTTTATCTCAAGCTGTTTCATTGTACTGTCTCAGTTTGAGTTTCTTTCTAATATTTTCAAATAACTTTACTGAGAAATGTGCCCCATGTGTCACAGAGAAAGCACAGCTGGATCAACAGGAGCAGTTTGAAAATATCAGACTCAATGTGTTCCATCTTCCAATCTCCAGTGGAACTGCAACTGATAGGACAACCCAGACAGAGTTCCTTCAATGTTAAATTCAAAAATAGCTCTCAGAAACGTCATAGGTTTCAGTACCATTCACTCTAGGAAAAAAGTATTGCACAAGTAAAGGAAAAAAGTAACTGCACAAACAACCTATCTTGCTTGTTTAATATTGCAGCAAGATTTAAAATGGAAAAAAAAAATAGAAAAGCTATGAGCTAACACAGCCTGGTAAGGACAGACCTTATTGTGATGTACAACCATTCTCAAATCAAGTACCCAGACAAAAAATTTTGGATTGCAATGCTATCTCTATCTAATTTCTGAGCTTATCTTAATTAGAACAAAAAAAAAAAAAAGAAAGAAAATCAAAATGAAACATTTGCATATGTGATATGAAATACCTAAAAAAGCCATAGAAAAAAAATTGCACGTTCTGAGACCTACCGCACAATTCACTGTTATTTAGCTCCCAGGTGCTAATTAACTAATCAAAGGCTTTCAAGCAGATCAAGCCAATCAGGGAAGGACCTCAGTAAGAAACTTCCAGAAATAGTTATAATGCCAGATGTATAGTTAGGAGATCCTTTATCAAGTAAGGAGGACTTGATGAAGAGAGCACACAGGCTGGTGAAAATCTCGCAGTGGTGGTGAGGGCTCACATAGATTTATTTCTCTGTGTTCACTGGTAACACTTATAAAAAGAGTTTGACTTGAAACCAGTACTAGGGTTTCTTTTCTATGTCAGAAAACAGATATTAAGGTAAAATTCTAAAAATTGGGCAAGTGTTACTGAGATTTTGTTTCAATTGCTCTGTGTATAATTACCTTTTCTCTGAATAAGTGATAAACATGCATAGTTAAGTTAAGTTAAAGCATTTAAAAATACTTTTAAACCTCTAGGTATGAAAGGTTGTTCTAAGAGACCTGAGGGAGAACTCACATTTCCTTTACTAGAAAACAATTCTGTATTCCTAAGGATGTTGGTTGAAAGATAATTGCTAATTATTAATAGTATAACTTTGAAATAGGAAGATAGAGAATTAGGTATGTAAACAGCTGATGTTGTCACCTTAACCATTGTGACAATTTTACTATGAATTTCATAAATACTGGACTAACTTCTATAGATAATTAAGCAGAAATTTCTCTGCTGATCAGTGCAGTTTTCAATTTACAGCAGTTATACTTGGCATCTCTATTTGTGAACTGCAAATACGCAAGGTATTTGGGCAGATCATATTTTCAGTTGACTCCTGACTATAGATCCAGAGCTCCTTTCCTTTTTCTAGAACTCTGATTTTCAGACAAGCACCTGTAAAGCCCAACAAAATCCAAAATCTTGAGGGAGCCCTGGACTCTCTAAGTCACTTAACCAGGAGAGGATGGTACTGGGCTGTGTTCTGGTTAACCTAAAATTATTAACAAATGGATCAATTATATGATGACTCTTCAAGCTTCATAATTCCTTTTGGTGCTTAACTCCAAAAAAACCCTAAATTCTATAACCTACTGGTATGCTTCTGCTTCAGAAGTACTTTCTAGTAGGGCAGAGGAAAGCTGTCTGAAATTCAACAAAGGTGAATGCCGGCTCCTCCACATGGGGAGGAATAGCCCCCTGCACCAGCACAGGCTGGAGATTGACCTGCTGGAAAGCAGCTCTGCAGAGAGGGACCTGGGGACCTGGTGGACAGCAAACTGTCCATGAGCCAGCAGCACGTCCTGGTGGCCAAGGCCAATGGGGTCCTGTGGGGCTTTAGGAAAAACATTGCCAGCAAGCCAAGGGAGGTGACCCTGCCCCTCTGCTCAGCTCTGGTGAGGCCACATCAGGAGTGCTGTCCAGGTCTGGCCTCCTCAGTACAAGGGAAATGTGGAGCTCAACAAATATTCACCAGGGAACTGGAGTATCTCTCTTACAAGGAAAGGCTGAGGGAACTGGACCTGTTCAGCCTCAAGAAAAGAGAACTGAGAGGGAATCTCATAAGTGTCCATAAGCATTTGAAGGGAAGGTGTCAGAGGATAGATCCAGTCTCTTCTTGCTGATGCTGAGCAATAGGACAAGAGGCAATGGGTAGAAACCATTGCACAGGATGTTCCACCTGATTATGAGGAAGTTCTTTACCATGTGGGTGAAATGTGAGTGAAATGTGGAGCACGTTGCCCCAAGAGGCTGTGGAATCTCCCTCACTGGAGATACTCCAGAACGCTCTGGATGCAACCCTGCGCCGTGTGCTCTAGGATAATCCTACTGGAGCACAAAGGCTGGACCAGATGGCCCACTGTGATCCCTTCCAGTGCTACTACCCATTCTTTGATTCTGGGATTATTTTAGAGATTTTGAGCTTAGTTTCAGGTAGCATTTCAAGCTTTCGCAATCAGCTCTGCACTGCTCAGGAACATTCCTGAATTGCACTGTAGTGCTTCTGTAGATGTAAATGGCAAAAGGCCAGTGGTTTTTATATTGATGAATAAAAATTGTTAGATCCATCACAGTATGAATGGTTAGTAGTTATTGTAAGGCGTGGAAGAGAAATAAACAACTGTAAGAAATCTGCAGGATCAGTTTACAAGGCAGTAAGAAACATAATGTGTTTCAATTTGAACAGGACTCTACCTTGTTAGAACTTATAATTTGAGGATTTTCTAATATTCAAAATAAATTACAATAGCTGCAGGCAGTGTGCAAGACTGTTAAAGCTACTCAGTTGCAAAGCCAAGGGATTTGATAATGTATACAGCTTTTCCCTTGAGGCCAAAAATGTAATTATGAAAAAGTTCTGAACTGAAAAATAGTCTTGTCGTCTGTTTTTATGGGAGATAAAAGATCATTTTAGGGTGAGGAGGTTGCATATAAGAAAGAAAATTAAATTTAAAAAACCTAACATGACCAACACTACAGCTGCTGAAGAATAGTAAGAAGAAAATTAGATATTATAATTAGAAGGAGAAATCATTCTACCTGTACTAGACATATGCTATTAAAATATTTAATTCATCTCCTGATTAATTCACTGGATGATGTGGAGATTATTTCAGAGGTGATAAATCAGTAGATTAATATGTATTCATCAGGGATATATGAGATAGGACTGAATTAAACTTCCTAGATCAATAGAAGATGAGTTAGACCCTTCTTACTGTATTGGTCTAGAGCAGAGTATCTTCTTTTTTCATGTGGTTCTTAATTATCTTACTGTCTCAATAACTCCTGATCAAGTGAATATGATTGAAAACGGACTTCTGGTGCAAACAATTTTAGCTGCTATTTTAAAACTTTTTCTTGAATTTTCTGAACAAATTCTCAGGTATACTTTGGTAAATGAATTCTTCATAATTCTCTAGTTAAAAGTGATAGTGATACTGCCCCTAACTCTCCCTCAGCAGATTGCATTCCCTTACATTTGGAGAAAAATATATGCATCAGAGTTGTCATGTCTTTGTCTTATTCCTATCATCCATTCAGCTGTGTTAAATGGCTTCCAAATTCGAAGTTCTGGATTGCTACAAGGTTTTTATGACAAGTCTTTCTAATGGGAACTTGGGGAAAAAAAATCAGCATGCAATATGTGCATAACATCTTTAACACTCTTTATTTATTTATAAGGAATCCTTTCAAAATGGAATATTTAAGCTGAAAAAGAAAAGAGATTATGTGGAAAAGCTGGGAGAAAAAAAAGTGACACAGAAAATTTTTTTTTCCCTTTTTGGAGAAAAAAATTCCCCACAGATAGCAAATAACCAGGTAGTGAAAGAATATAGACTGAAAAAAGATACTCAGATTTAAGCTGTATCTGAAAAGGAATGTATTTTCCTTATTTGTAAAAAATTCCAGGTACACTGATATGCTTTTTTTGAATTATATTTCAAATCTGAAAAGTGAAAATTTTGCTTCCATTTTTTGCCTCTACTTGCACTTCTAAAGAGTGCCACGATTCTTTTTCAGTCGTCACTTCAGACTATTTGATGCTGCAAGAGTAGAGTAAATGAAAAGTTAAAAAGCATGCAGAAGGAAGAAAGTGCAGAAACAAATTTATTGAAAGGAAGATAAGAAGATATTGGAAGTCAATGTGCAGGAATGGATGAAAGGAAGACAGATAAAAAGTCAGATTAAAAATCGTTAGTTTCTAGCATGGCTGCGCTAAAGTCAACATGATAAATCCTTGAAAATGCTCTTTCAGAGTTTGTCAAGTGATTTCTCTTGGCTTAAACCAGGAAGGGAGGAGAAGGAATGGGCCTGATACTAATGAAAGAGGATATATAGCTGTTTTTTATGCCACACTACTTAATGAACGGACAATAAAGTCATGGTCTCACTAGTGATTGTTTTAAATACTACTATTCACATGACAGTGGTATCATGCAAATGCTGATTTTATTTTGGAGATACACAAGATAAGGAATGAAAATATAAAGTATTCACCATGGATATTCCATAGCAGACCAGCATCGTGATAATTTCTTTTTCTGGAAAAATCGAATTTGTTACATTTCGTTTGTCTAAAACTGCATTTTATCTGAATCTCCAGTACTGGAACTGGGAAGTTTGGAAATTAGATTGGAGATAATGAGGTTCAGCTGAGACTTTGAAAAGAGGAGACAAGTCAGAAAGCTGATAATGTGTCAAGAGAAATTAACATACCTTTTTCTTAATGATCTGGTGTAGGTTGATTGCTATTGAACAAATTCGTTAGCAAAGTTCGTAGAAGCAGAAAAAATACCTTACCTAATTTTACCATTGACAAAAAGTTGGAAAATGTCGTTAGTACTGAATAGTCAGAATATCTGACAGGAAGATGAGGGTGATGAAGGAACAAGGAAATAAAAATAGGATTAAAATAATCATATCAAATTCATGGTCTAAGCTGACAGTAAGACATGGGCTAGTCTTTATTAGCAGCTCCAGCCTAGTATTGACTTTGAATTCACTGACTAGGACAGAAGAGGGAACTATCTGTGTATTAAACAATAATTGATTTTGGTTAATATAGCTGGCTGGTTATATATTATATAACCAATATACATTGGTTAGTAAAACTTATTGGTTACCAATAAATAATATGAGACAGCAACACAGCAAGACTCGGAAGACTACAGGTCCCTCTCATAACACTTTGTGTGAGCCCTTCTCAGCCAAGATGGGGGAATACCAAAGGATGGCTGCAGATTATAGATGGCTGCTGACTTTTTAGTACACTTAAGTTGTTTTCTTAGCCTCCCTTAAAAAAGGAGTCAAAGATTTGCCTGTAAAGCCAAAAAAATTAAAAAGTCATGGACTGTAAATGAAAATATTTCACTGAATATCAAAGACAAAATATTATGATACTTCAAGCTGATGACATTGGCTGTAGCAAAACAATGGTATGACATTATACTATGCAAAATTCTCTGTTTTGATTGTGAGTATGTGTACTACTTCCCTTTGCTTGAGCTCCAGGGAGTCGTTTAATTCATCCAGAAAAAAGACAGGCATATGAGAACTATACTTGATCTAAAATCTGTCAAAAGATCAAGTAGGTATAAGCTGACCTTAACTAGTAGAAAAAGTTGATAAATAGTGAAATTATTATCACCAAAGGGTTGAATCTGTAAGAGTGTTTTAAAAGCCACAAAAAAGCAGAAAACCTCTTTTACTTAAAAGTAAAATTTAAAAAAGAATAAACAGTGTATTTGATTGTAATATGAGGGAATAAACTTGATAAACTTCCTACTTTTGTATTGTAATGTATATATAGGTACAGCTGGATTTACTTCAAGAATTTTCTGATTTTATAAACAGACAGCAAACTGAATTGTTAAGAATTTGGAGAATGTGCATAGCCTGGTTCTTTGTGGAACAGGATACCACAAAAGCCAGGTCACACTGATCATTAACTATTTCTAGTGGTGATTTGATGTGTTTCTCCTTTCCATCAAAATGGGATGCTGGAGATGGTAGGCACCTCCAGAATGGAGGTCAAAATTCCAAATACTAATACAACCAGAATTGGACATTGTTGTTTGCACTATATCCAATATCTGATGCTCGGGTGTGTTCCTTTTTCATTTCCATAACATCTGTAAAAGGAATAGAAAATGACACAATGTAAAGCCATTGGAAGGGAGTTTTAATAAATAGAGATGGTTTAATATCTGTGATTCTGTGATAACTGAGGACTAAAGAATTGCTAGAATTTAAAAGGCTTCATCAATATTGCATTTGTGAATTAGTTGAGTTACCATTGTAACTGTACTCATTTTGCCAGTATTTTTAAAACTAGTTCTGTAAATGGAAGGAGCTGTAGTTGGGACAAGGACTTTTCTACTCATATCTTCTACAATATAGTCATGAAGACTTTAATACCCTTGATGGACTATCCTTAACAGCTTTCCTGGTCTAATTATAGGATTAAAAGTACCTGAGAAATAAAGGAAACAAACAAACAAACAAAAAAATATTTTTCTTGCACAATATTTTGATGCATTCTTAATAGGAAATGATTTTAATGTTTTTCCCTATATAATGACAAAACTATACAAAGTCTGAATCAAGTTTCAAAAGTTTGAAAATATTTCCAAGGCAGCAAGAGAAGAAAAAGTAAAGTTTAATAATGCAAAATTTCTGTTGAGTTCGGCAGGACTTGTATTTTTTTTCTTCCATAGGAATGAGATTAAGTGCCAGAAATTGTGTGCACACATATCTATGTTTTGGAGAAATTCCAAAAAACCAAGACAACTCAGAGATATACCATAGCTACTATAGTTTTCCACAGTGCCCTTCTGTGTTCACTGCTTCTCAGCTTTACACCAGACCCAAGAATGAGGAGAGAGGAATCTCTAATTTGATCACACAGAACATGAAGCCACTATGATAACGAATATTTGCACATATAATATATTTTGTCTTACAAATCTTGCTTTTTTTTTTTGTGGAAGAATAATCTTATTTCAGAGTTCCCTTTTAATTTTAAATTCTACTGTTTGTCTGATTCCTCTTTTCAGAGGTTTTCTGAAGGTAAAAGACACATTAGGAGTCTACTTTGCACAGAAATCTAGTAATGTATTAGCACTTTCTAAGCTAGGCTGCTTTCTCTGCAAATTGTGAAGATCAAAAAACACAAGGAAGATTGTGAAAACAAATTACAAGTGAGCAGATAGAAGCAGGAGGGAAGTTTTTTCCATTCTATGATTCTTGGACAAGTCTATATAAAATTTTCTTCATAAAGAACTCTAATATATCCCATAGAAACATATTAGCTTTATGACTTAGAAGAAGGTGGTTTTTAAAATTATTTTAGCTTCATGTCCAGTTTTTTTATCAACAACAATGAATGCTAGTAGTTTTTGCCATTTGAAGTAAGCCAGCTGGAGGAAGGAGACATAGTAACTTAACCCAATTGCATATAAACACACAAATGGATGCAGTAGTATAGATTTTCAAATAACACTGAACACATAGTGATCATCTTCAAGAAAACAATCCTCTGTTAGGGGATAGAGCAGATGCCAGACTGAGTACTAAAGCAAAAAAGAAAAAAAATACATTGATTACTGCAACTGATCTTGACATTGTTTTATATACAGAGCTCTCCATGGGTGTGTAATAATTCTTATCCACAGTTTCTGCATTGCTAAACTTGGCACTGAGCCCCATATCTACAAATCCCAGAACATTAAATATTTAGGTTAAAGTAAGCAAAGAAAAGAAAAGCTAGTCAAACAAATCTTGCATTCACTTGTATGAATACACTGACCATTTGTCAGTATAGTACACACATTTTGTTCAGCAGCATCATAGATTTATAGTAGTGTTTTACTGATCCCTTTAACTGGTCTTAGTGACAGAAAGACACCTGAACAAACAGTTTTGCCAGCTTTAGTATTACATGACAGATAAAACAAAATATGAAAGCTATTCTCTTACAAATAAGGGATTTTTAAAACCAAGACAAGATAATAACTGCAGGTGGGATTTGGTAAGAAAATGTTGTGCATCATTCTGTGTTTGGGGAAAAACCTGTAAAAGCACACAGGAAAACTGTACAAATAAAGAAAGAAAGCACACTTTAGAAGAGCACAGAGGCTGTGTGATCTCTCTTAAACTGTGTTTATGAGAGTCAGAGCCATAAGGGAAAACCCTTTTGATCCCATAAATACCATTTCCCAGGAGGATCCTGAAAAAAATAGAAGGCTGCTGAGTTGAACAGACAGAAGATATAACCATAAAACCTATTAATGAGAAACTGGCAGTGTTTCAGCACTCTGCTAGGGTGCCAAGGTCTCCAAGAGAAATTGTTAGAGACACAGAAGATTTGAGAGAGGACTTAAAAAATTTCTTGGGTGATTCCTTAAGAAAACTTGAGGCTGGTGATAAATTGAAATGTAAGTGGAAATAATACATGATGCCACCTTATTGTACAACATTTTCTGCTTTATACATATTGTGCAAATTTAATTCAGTTGTGCAAAGTATATGTTACTGAATTATTTGGAGAGACAGTGCTCAAATTTGTAATGATATCGCGCTCTTAACATGAAAAGCCAAGGAACTGGACATATCAATTAAATTCAAATACTGCACTATCACATGATGCGAGATTAGTTTATCATTATTAAAGTCTTTGTTCCTCCATAAAATTATGATTTTAAAGATCCATTTCTTACAATCTAAAATCCCACATTATAAAACTCAGGTGATGCTTAAGCCAATTCTATTTTCTGATATGTAAAATCGGTCATGGGACTGATTACTTTTCAAAAAACAGCACGAATGTCCAGGGAAGGAGAGGAAAAGTGTACGTGGGAAAGAAGTGTGATATATACGGAAGTGAAAAAAAACAACACCTTGATTTGTTATTTTGGGGTATCATGATGAAATACCCTGTACAGATTCCTTGTAATTAGCCAGAATCAGGCTGGCAGAAGAAGGAAAGCAGTATATTTTCACATGTCTGGGCCTGCATCTAAGTCAATTAACCTCACTGAAAGCAAGTTCATTAGTTCAGTTTTGCAGAGTCTTAACTAACCTGGCAGCAGGGTGTCCAAAAATGAGACCAGAACCTCTGCCTTGCAAACAGCTTGGCAAGACAGCAGATCTGTGGGTGCTGGGCTGAATGCCTCTGTGCTACGTCTAGAGTACAAAACACCTGTGCAGTCTGTGGAACTGTTTGTGTTGCTGTCACTCCTCTGATTTTGTTAAATGCAGACAAACAGCAGAGATGGAAGGAAGGAGATATTGATAGATAGATAGATAGATAGATAGATAGATAGATAGATAGATAGATAGACAGATAGATAAATAGATACATAGATGATATAGATATAGATAAAATGATAGAATTGAGAGAAAGTCAATAAATTGGTACTAAAACCTGGAGTATAATTTGAAACAGATTTCAATGGGAAAGAAAACAAAAGTTTCAGACCAAGAAAGTGTTTGCAAATTAATTTTTATTGCATTGAATTATTTGGGTTTTTTAAAGAAAAAATCCAGCATGAAAAAGCAATTTCAAGAGAAATATTGCAGAAGTGTATTTGAAATCACTTTTATGAAATTTCCCCTAATGTAGGAAAGCTCAAAATCAGCAATTCAAATATTAAATTAATTGAAATGGTAGTAAAATTTCACTTTCAGTTCTATCTAACTATGATTTCTGATGAACATCAGCAAACATACTGCTTGTTTAGCCCTACTTAGGGTTCATTTCAGTGAGTTAAAATAATCTAATCTTTTTCATTTGCAACTGTGCATTAAGAGCATTACTTCTGAATTCTACAAAGATGTTCAGAATGTGTACATCATTGAATACTTAGCCAGAGGACAATGTATGGGAAACAGTGAATCAGTTGGGAATAAACCAATTTAAAAATGGCATTCTATGTGATAATGTAAAGATGACAATTAAGTTTTCAGCATTCATAAATATAATCATGCTGATTTTTATGTTCTGTTTAGATTGCCAGTTATTTGAGATGTATTTTTATTTCTCTAAATTGTGACAAAATGCTGCTTATGGGAACCAAAGTAATCCTGTGAAAGAAGGTACTAGGCTGTCCAACCAGCAAAGTCAAATGTAGGAAACTGCTACTGGATCATACAGGGGCAACAAGACACTCATGGGATAAGATCCTGGGCAGCCCTGTGAGAGCAGAGTGATTTAGCATTTGACAGGCACATGCTGGGCTGTTTGCTGACTTTGGCAATGGTTTTATGACACGTCATGCCAGTAGACCTTCAATGCTAATGACTTGTCTGAACATAAAAGCACATATTGCTTTATGCACTATTATGTTAGTTTATGATGACCACTTTGTAGTTTCCTTTTCTATGGGGTGAAAAGAGGACACAATCTTCAGCCACTAGCCCTAGGTGGCCATGAAAACTCATGTGTTTGCTGGGTAAACCTACGACTGTCAGTTAGCTGGTGACCTATTGGCTGAGAGAGCGTGTTCATTTTGTACTAAATACCCATCTCATTTTTGCTGTTTGTCTTCTCTTCTGTCCTCCTCCTTTTTACAGTTATTTTTAAGTGGATCACCACTCCAAACTGTTATCCTGCCTTATTTTTTTTCTAGGCAAGAAATCCAGATTTCATAGGCCTGATATGCTTTAGTGAGTCTAGAGATTGCCTTTTCAAATTTCATGAATAGTAGGTCAATACATAGATGAGATCAATAAATATACCTATGACCTTCACTCACACATTTTTGCTGCTAACAAGAATTTGATGCTGATACCTCAGATATTGTGCAGGCTCACAAAACACATACTCACCTCTAAGCTTCCACTATGTACTTGCTAACAGTCTTCAACAATATTTTTAGTCTTAATTAAATCCTGATGTTTTTACAGTTCCCAGTGGCACAATCTAACCTTTCTATTGCCTATTCTGCTTAATTTAGGGATAGTTTCTGTTCTTAAATTGACTGGGACTTGGGAAAAAAAATCTTTCCAATAAAATGAAGTTTTATGCTCATTTATTCTAACAATAGATGTTCCCATTATGATAAAAATGACACAAGAGGAACACAAATGTGTAAAATTATGAATTATATAATGAAATTCTCATTTTTATTTTAGTTCTTTAATAATGTCTCAAAAATTCAATTTGTTAACCTTGAGTATCTTCTCTGTATAACCATTGTTAGTTTACTCTTTTTATGTTCATATATAGTCAGTGCTTCTTGTGGAAAACTGTGTGTAAGAAAAAATTGCAATACTTTAAAATAATCCAAGGAAACTACTTTTGCCAGAGGGACTGTAGGTGTAAGTCACACAAGCAGCTCTAAAGACCTGTTTCCTGCAATGGTAAGAAATCTCTGAAGTATCCTGATTGGAATGGTGCTCCACAAAGCATAGATTTAGTCTCTAATAAATGGGACTTATTGGGAAAAAATGACACTGATAATCATTAACAATACAAATTCTGACTGTAGCTAGTGATATAAGTATGGTACCCATACAGTTTGAAGAGTTTAAATCATTGTCCAAGTATCTATTTCTTGAGAGTTGTACAGTGAGCTGCAGTGGTCAGCTCAAAGTAACATCAAGGACCCCTAAGGGAATCAAGTTCTCACGGTCGCAATTATGAAGATAAATTACTCCAGAAAGGTTTGCATATCTGTTTTATCCATCCCAAAAAACAAAAGGACCCCAAATAAACAAAAAAGTCAACCTGAAAGAAAACAACAAAAAATACTCACCCACAAAAAAACCCCACCCAAACAAAAAAAAAAAAACTGTCTCAGGGGCACGACTGAAATAAGAAAAACACCTAATAAGTCAAATTACAAATTAACAACATTACAGTTTTGCAGGAGCATTGATTGAAGAATAATAATTGCAATTCCAAAAAGGGTTCCAAAGGACACAAATATATACAGCTGTAACATTAAACCTGGTTATCTCTTTCACTGCTACTATATGCCACAGGTGTGGAATAGGCAAAATTACATAGTGAGGGAGTGATGACAGGTCTGGATTCATACATCATTCCTGTTGAATTGCTTATGTGCACCTTTTATTTATTTAGGTATTTTCGTTATTACTCTTGGACTTGTTTCAGCAAGTTAGAGTTTCTAATTGACTTAATGGAAACATTCTGAAAAAAAAAATCTGTTCTGAGAATGCTTTGCTTGTGCATTTGACATTTGCCTGTTTTTCTTCTTATTAGGAGTATTTGCATGAAAAACATGGAACACAGAAGTTCATTTGTTTCCAAGATCTATTTCCCACCTGAAGTCAGAATCAATTCCACATTAACTAATTGAACTTCAATGGATTTTAAGCTGAGTTTATAATTATAGAAATACTCTGCTTAATTCAGAAGAGAAAAAGGTGAAATTGGCCTAAAGCCAGTTAAGCACTCTCCTGCTCATAGGTTAAATCCCAGTACAAGTTAAAATAGCCTCAGGCTGTCTGTAACTTGCACCAGATGGCAGAACCCCTTAGAGGCAATTACATTGGCAGGGATGACTGAAGCATGGTATGCTCCAAGTATAGTCCTTCCTGCCCCAGTACATTTCCAATAAGCATTTCCTTTGCCAAGATGCTGCAATGACAGCTTTACACTGCTCAGAGATTTCTAGATTTCTCCCATGTGGGATAAATCCCCAGTTAGTCAGAACAGGTTTAATTCTGCTTAGAACTGCTAAAGCAATATATGGCCAACTTGGCTTAGACTAACAATTGGCCCCACATCCACAGCTAATGAATAAGCAATAGTCCAATTCTGTATGACATCAGTTTTCTGTATGCATTGTATTTTTTTTAATGATTCTATTTTTTGTTCATCCTTGTAACAGCCCGTACCTGCAGGTTATCTGTATGGCAAAATGATTTCTGGTACCTACCCTAAATTGCTTTTCCTATAATAACTATTCACACCCACATGTCCAATTAGCACAGTTATGCTGGGGAAAAAAACCCTAGTTCCCTTTCCAAAGCTTCAGGTTAGCATTCAATACAGCATTTCTACAACCTGCATTCTCAGACATTATGGATCTAAACTCTCAGCCTGCCCTCATAGCTTATAACCTTTAATCCTGACATCAATCTTGGTGCTCAGTGCAATTACTATAGTGCTGTGTTCTGAAAACTGGCAGAGACTCAAGAGAAGTTTGTGAAAACTTGCGAGTTTCTCATTCATTTTCATTAGAAAATTGGTGAGACACAAATCTCCTTCAGATGTTCTCAGAAATTCCTCCTACCTTCCTAAGTGAGGAATAGTATCTGCAGTCTGTGAAGTAGAAAAATCACAGAAAACTGTTCTGTTTTGTTACTGATTTCTACAGGTTGGCACAAGCCCTGCACAGATTTTTTTAGTTCCTTTCAGGAGTGCCTAGTAATTTATTGTTTTACTGTAATCTAAATTGTGGTGTGAATGAACTACTTCAACACTGAAAATCTTAAAAGGATGGTCACTAGACAGTCCAGGTGTATTGAAAGTTCGCAGTCTGTTTCTAGATCAGAAATTGTACTCCAATTATTATTTCTACATAGCGGCCCTGTTCAGGAAAAAAAAAATAGGAAAACCTTTATGTCATATAGATTCTGGCATTTGAGAACAATATGCATTTTCAAATTAGAATTATATCTGGGATTAAAAAAATGAGGAAAGTTTTGCAGTAATAAAGGTCGCACATTCCCTGATAATATCTCCATAGTATTTGGTAGAGCATACCTTCTTCGTAGCATGCAAATATTCTGTCCTGAGCGTTAGAGCTTAAAAGAGTAAAACCTGAAGGATGATTCAGAGAGTGAAAATCTCATCTGAACTGCACGTGGATGGGGTTAAAACTGCGCTTTTATTTTAGGAAGTTGTTTCCCTGCTACCTGTATCTTGCCAGCAACAGCAGCAAAGTCCGGTGATGGGCTGTCTACACAGTCTGAGTCCTGGAGAAAGCAAGGTAGCAAGTTTCTGAAACGGGGCCTATGCATCATCTTCTTAAATGTCTTCAGCAAAATGAATTACTTGTTCAGGCTGAAGGCATCAAATTGCTTTTTGAAAATGAGGTCTCTAAGGTAACAGTGAAAGCATTTTCTGGAAACTGGGTTTTTTTCACTATCTGAGCTCAGCAAGGTACCTTAGTTTGGTCTCTAAAAACATTTTTGCTTTAGTCCATTAAGTGATGCAGCTTAGCATTGATCTGAGGCTGTATTTCCCTGTGCATTTTCATAGCCTTACAGCATAATCCTACAGTAATGCAAGAAAACACATCAGGCCACCTGCTTGTATTCCACTCTTTCCTGGCCTCTCTGATACTTTGTGCCCAGTGAGGAATGACATCGTCTTCACCTTCATTAACATCACAGGTCTCATGATGAAACACTGATTGCCGTAGATCTTTATATTCACTATGCTATACCCACAGCAGTGGAACCAGCCCTGTTGCACAAAAGCTTCCTTTTTAGATAACATCATCAGATTTTCTGCCATTCAGGCATCAAAGAAAGAACATTACAAATGTGTAATTTGCCAAATACATAAGCTTAGTATTTTACTTCCAGTAACATATACCAACAATTATTTTAAACACATACATCACTCATGGCTGTCTTTTACTTGGTTTTCTGGTGGAACTCCAAAAAACACCTCAGCCCTGAAGACAAGTAAACAGTTTCAAAAAGCTCTGTCTAACAGTAAAGAGAAATTAGGCAATGAAGTTAATATTGCTCATGTAATGTTCTCTGACTGGTAACAAGCAATTAAAGTAAGACACAGTTTCTGGGGGGAAAAATTGTACAAATAATATACATATAACCCTTTTCTATATTTTTTTCACTCTGTTAAAGACCTATGGGATCTTATGCATCATCCTCAGTTTATTATTCTATAACTTTATGATATTTTAGCAGCTTGGCAAACTGGAATTCAATAACATTGTCAATTATATTGACATCCTTTTGATTCCTAAGCCACATTTTTATTGTACCTGCATCTTGTACAAATTGGCATATGAGATCCCATTAGATTAGACAGTTAGATTGTTTGATGTACAAGAAATATTTAATGTCACTCTGTTTTCATGAAGGTCAATCAATACAGTTTGCTAGAAAATTCCTAATTAGATTTCAAACCTCTAAATCCTTTTATTGAAGAAAAAAAACTCCTAAAAAATGGAAGATCAGATTTGAAAATAACCTGAAAGCAGGGTGTTTGTTACAATTTCTATACACATTAGAAAACTGTAAAGTCATTAATTCATCCGATACCAAGTTATGCAAACCGCTATGACATAACTACCATGAACATTTTGGGGGCACCAAATATATTTTTATTTTTAAAACTTTAAACCCTAATACTGTATGGAAACATGGTTTTGGGAAGAACTCTGTGTCACTGTCAGAGACCTGATGATCACCCTTTGAGAACAACCATTCTACAACATATATAATTTTACTATTCACAAAAATTAACACATTTCATAATTTGTGTTACTAAAATAAGACTGAGTTCATTAAATATTTTGATTCAAAATATGGCATTAATAGGTATAAATAAAAGTCTTGTCTGTTTATTATATTAGCTTCATCCCTATTTTCTATTTTTGTGATCATTCCTTGTTAAGGTAAAATCCTCAAGAACACTGAACAGCTAAATGTAGAGTCCTTTCTGTGCAAAGGTTGAGAAGTTTTTATACTGAGGAGCAGCAGGAGTCTTGTATTATTAATTCTTTTCCTTCTGAAAAACAATCTTGTCTGATAGGTGAATAAATGACAAGGGCATTTCCTAGCCATGATTATTAATTTACAATAACAAAAATAGTGATATTTTAAGGTCATGCAGAAAAGATACAGTCTATGACACTGGTAAACTGGGTACAGGGCACATTGTCCAAGGTAACTGAATTTTTACTTCTGCAACTGACAATTGGTTGTATATTTGCAAGTTCCGTGTGTAATCAATAAGCATTTACAAGCATAGTGGCATTTTTTTGTAAATATCCCCTTTACATTGTGCGTTATATATCCTAAAGAACCCATATTTAAGAAAAATAATTAAAAAACACACTCAAATATTTTATGCTAAAACAAAATTAACATTTTTACACCCTTACAAAGATGTTTGCACACTGGTTGTTTTTCCTCCCTGAGACCAGGCTTTAGAAATACAAGCATCTGAATTGATACATACAGGTAAGCAGGGAAACCACCAAACCCCAGCTGAAATGCAGAGTAGATTTATGTAATTACCACACCAACAATGCAGGGTGGCATAGACACTCAGGGACACAGGTTTCCTCAAGCTTAGTTCATCCTGTCACTGCCGCCCCAAGAGATCAATTGCACGTGCACTTTGTCACAAGGCTGTGATTTTGTGATCTCTCTCTCCCACTAACAGGAGGTTCAGGCATGTCCATGTGTTATCTCTACACAGGAATTCTACTTCTCAAAACAGACAGAGCATGAGCAGCAGTAGGCATAGTAAATGGAGTTTTCCTACACCAACATTGTTAGGATTCCCAGCTGCAAGGTCACTTTGAGCAAAACTGTTTATTCCTCACTGAATCTTCCAGTTCGAACCCTTCCCTCTCAACAAAAGGTATTAAGATAAAATGAGCAGGTCATGTACAAGTGAAAGGAATCTTAGTCTTAAAAAATAATAATTTCCATTTTCTGGAGGACATTTTTTTTTTAATTTCACATTCAAGAGAGAATTTCTTCCTCTAAGAAGCAATTACTTAGACAGTGTGAACCTTGTGAACCTACATACTCTGTCTGGAGCAGAAGAAACTTGATTTATCCTTTACTCCTTTAGATTTACCATGGGAAAGATATGGAATTTTTTCTGGGATATCAAATTCTGTTTACATACCTTCCCATCAATTTCTAATAAGGAAGGGAAATATTTAAAGGGTGAAGCCATCAAGGTAGTCAGGCTTCCCTCCACTTCCGAGAGAAAGCCAGAAGTGGGAGGCTATTAAAGGAGTATAGGAAACTCTTGGAAAGTTCTCTTAGAACACAACATGTCAGGACACCTAATTTCTTGGATTTGTGGTTTTCTCTTTGTGAACAGGCTTTTCTTTTTGGTCTTGCTTTCTTATTCTCCCTCCTATTTTCTCCACAGTAAACACCTCCTTCTGACTCCCTGTGATCACTTTAATTTTTTCCCTTTCTCCTCATATCAGTATTATAGCTTTTTTATCCTTCCTTTTTATCCTCATGATTTTATTTTAACTCAAATCCTTCACAGTTGTAGCATAAATTCAGAACATAAAATTTGTGTGTTAGAGAGTAGTCCTGGTTTACATTTTGACTCAACCCTGACTTTCTGACTTCTTTTAGTCTCCAAATTTCTCTTACTATACAATTTCTACAGTGTTTATTTGTGCATGAAATTCTCTAAAGTATTTTTCCAATTCTCTCATCCTGCTAAAAGGGACACAGATGAAGTGGCTTAATGCTAAAGAGCTGTGATTTTATCTCAGTATCATTAGGGATACATTTTCTTTCTCAGACACAAAGCAGAGCTATAGAAACTTTTTTTTGCATGACCAGATAAAATATCAAGTTACAATATAAGCCACACAGCAACTTTTACTAGGAGGCATTTACCACACAGGCATTTAGAGATGAGCACAGGCAACCACAAACCAGGTTTCAAGTTTTAAATTGTTGTTTTCAAAGAGAAAGTGTATCAGGTGCTTTCTGTTCTGATCTCCAAGCAATCTGCTGCTTGGGATCCACCTTTGTCTCATTAGTGGCAAGTTTAGAAGATGTGAGAACTTGGCCTTCCATAGGTTCTTGCAGACTTATCAAATTGATTCAAAAAACATGAATATTCTCCCATACTCCAAAGCCACATTTCAAAAGCAAAATGAGGTATAAAATTAAGGAGAGCAATGAGCAATCAAACAGGAAAAATTACTGGTGTGCAAAAGTACACACAAATGTTTACAATATTTTTTTTTCAAATCAGAGAAAGTCCATATATTTAATGGGTTGGCTGCATTTTCAAGTATTTCCTAGACCATTAAATTACTTTTTTGGCTGTCAGAAAACCCAAAACATTTCTGGTCTGTAAAGAAACCCATGGAGATGAAAAACAGGATGTTTACACCAATGTGTCTTGAATGTGGTTAAGAATCAGCAGTTCCTATGCATATAACTTTATAGTGGGTGGTAAAGCAGCGAGAAAATGCTGTCAATTAAGAAGGAAATGTTAGATTAAGTCTTTCTGCAACCCCTTGTCCAGTAGGCAAGAGAATGTTATCTAAAAATGAGAGCTAAAAAAATTGAATACTTAGACAGTAATTAAGCTCCTACATAATTTTTAAGAGTAAATTCTCACTCTCCCAATATCCAAAAGCATTCAATTTTGTTTCTATTAATAGTGTCTATTAAAAATCACCATTAGTTATACAAAAAATCTTGGGTTTAGAATGTACACTTTAGCGTTACCAATTAAATAACCAATGACAAAAATGACATTTCTGCTTTGATGTATTTAATGTTTTTACAATGTGTTCTTCAGGTAATTTTTTAGTGCCTATGTCCCATATATACTAAATAATGCACACTAATTTTCCACAGGTTTTATTTCAATGTTTAGCCTTCAGTTTTGTCTTTGATAGTAGAACACTATATGAATAAAAACCAAAAACAACAGTCCAGCCTATGATGAAATACCAAAATAATGGAATGCAGTGGTGTGGCACACCTATAGTGTGATTTGCACAATATAATTGCATACCTATAGTATGGTTTACACAATATAATTGCAGTTTGGGGTTGCATCTAAAACTGTCTTTCCTCTAGGCTTAAGATAGATTTATTAATATATTAGTATAAAGATTGTGCAGGTGTAAGGCTTAATTACAAAATATGTTGGTTCTGATTGAATAAATTGCATGACTAAATCCAACTTTGGATACAGAGCAGTGCAAGTTATATTAAAAAGTCATTATATTTGGAAGTTGGAGCAAGACATTGTAGCTAAAAGGCAATTGGATTAAATTAACTTTGAGATTACAAGACTTTAAACAGAATTTAGTAAGTGAATATTAACATGTGCATTTTATTATAACCTTCTCCTATTTTTTCATTTTTAGCTAGTTTTGATGCCAATGAAATAAGACACATAAAACACTCCTACACCAATTTCCATCATTGCACTTTGGCTCTGCTCAAGCTCATAAAATTGTTCTCCTGTGTCTCAAACACTGTTGAATCAAAGCTGAAGCCATCATGTGGGATATAATCAACTCTTTGTTCTTCTAACTTGTTTTCATCAATGATATTTTGTTTCCTACAGCTGTGTGTCACAGAAAATATGCAGCTGTCTTGTACAGAGTTCCAAGTATTACTAATGTAAATGGTTAACACTGTCTTCAAGGCATCATAAGAACAATCAATGAAGCCCAGGGAATTCTGTCTTTTATAAACAAGTTTTTAATGCTTCAAGACTACTGAATTAGGATGTGCAATGCTATGAATAATTGTACCTGGGGGCTTATGCAATTTTAAAGACTGAGAAATGTGTATGCTATCACAAAATCTTCCATCTCCAGATACCTCCCAGCTATACTGCAAGCCTTTCATGAATATTCTACAGAGCACATCTTGTTTTCTATTGCTCTGTGTGAAATCTTTTGTTTTGATTCTCTGTGCTTCCTTTCGTGCTGATAAAGTGTAATGAGTGCATGAAATACTTCCCAAGTGACTTACATAATATGCCCAATGCCAGTGAAGCTCTGAAGAAGCACATGCCTTCTGCTGAATGCAAAATGGAGATATCAGTAACAGCATTATAAACCACATGTTTTAACAAAAATAATGTAAGAGCAATGTATCAACCTAGCAGGAATTGCAAATAAATCACTGGGCTTGGGAACTCAGAGCCATGCACAGAAGATTAAATTTATTCGTACTGGGTTTTTGCTATCTTTTTTATTCATTATGTATCATCCACATTACATGTAACATCTCAGTCATATTTCTGGGATATGTCTGCCAAATCTTTTTTCAGCAAATTATGAAGATTCCACCTAGATAAGAAATTCTATTGAAGGAAAAATTAGCATTTACCTGAGTAAAACCTTCTACAGTTGCTCTTAGACACATTCAGGTGTCCTTAGAGTCACATCTCATTACTTGAGATCACATGAGGTGATCCTCCAGATTTGTGACCTGGCATGGAAAGCATCACCCAATATGCATACAAGCCCACTGTAGATATTGGCACCAACAAGCTCTGGGACACATTATGTCATTACCTCACACAGTTTATATATGATACCTTCCGTTAACCCTACTGGATCTGATTTGGTCAAATAATTTCTAAAGGGCATGCATGCCAGAATTGTGGGGGGACTTCTGTAAATGTATGTGTTCAGGGTTCTTCCTGAAAAGTTAGCTGATTCACTCCAGCCCTAAGACTGTAAGATTTTTTGTACAAGCATATGGGAATTCTTTTTGTGCCTATGCATGACAGGCCTAGGCAAATCTTTCCTATGGAATTAGGGAAAAATTTCATATTATGCCATACCTTAGGCAATATTTAAGATCAAGGGCAACAAAGATAGTGAAAGGACTAGCAAATGGCTACTAGCAAATGGCTAGCCCTGGTGAAAGGGCTAGTTCTTATGAGGAGTGGGGTTATTAAGAGAGCTGGGGTTGTTTTGCCTGAATAAAAAGATACTCAGAGGGGACCTTATAATTCTCAACAACTACCTCAAAGGAGGTTGTAGACAGCTGGGTGCCTACCTCTTTTCCTGTGTTACAAGTGACAGGACCACAGGAAATGGCCTCACAGGCCAGGGAAGATTGTGACAGGGAAGCTTTAGATTACTTATTAGGGCAAATGTCTTCACTGAAATGGTCAGACACTGGAAAAATATTCCCAGAGAAGTGGAGGAATACCCATTCCTGCAAGTATTCAAAAATGTGTAGAAATGGACTTGGGGATATGGCCTAGTGGTGAGGATGGCAGTGTTAAATTAATGGTCATCTTCAATGATCTTAGAGGTCTTTCCCAACTTAATGATTCTGTGAATCTACAATTCTATGCTGTTAGTGCTGGGCACAGTCAATGCTACTGGCATGAATACAGTCAATGCTATCTAACTGACTCAGACTAAGGAGGGGTATGAAATCTAGCTAGAAAAGCAGAAGATTTAACTAAAAGCTGAAACCACATTATCTTCATTATCTTCATATCTGGAAAACCAGATCTTAAGATTCCTCACCGTTTGGTTTTCCTTGGCTTACATTTAATCACAATATATCACAGTGTATCATGATGTTTCCTGTTGCAAGAAATGAACTACAAAATTAATCAATTTATTTGTTTCATGATTCATAATTGTTGAATATTGTATTATTTTTAACTAAATGTGGGAATCATGAGAAGGGCTTAATTATTGTGATCAGTGGATGGCCATTTTTTAACTCAAATACTTGCTCTCTGAAAAAAACAATGTCTCTGGAGCACCATTTTGGTTTTTTTCCTGCTAGATTACAGGGATGAAATGAAACATCAAGATGCAAAAATCTGTGTTCCTTCCCCACTTCATTCATTTTTCAGACCTCTTATTTATTTCCCTCTGTCCATGGAAGCAAAGAGGGAAAGCATCTGGCTCTAGACTAAGTTTCTTCTGCCACAGTACTTCTGGAAATTCTCCTGAAAAGCTTCTTTTTTAATGTGAATGTGAAGAAGCAATCAGGAATCCCAGAAGAGAGATAGAGTGTTGTAGTGTCCTTCCATCTCAGTTGTATTATCAAGGTACACTTGGATGGAAACAGGGTGTAAATGCTCACTGACTCAGGTCTGTGTTATTTTGGTAGTATGTGTAAACTTCAATCCTCAGCTAAGAATCAATCACACTCAGCTGGATATTGAAAATCACAGCAGAACAACAAAAGAACTGAGCAATGTTGATCTCAGCCACATCATGGTATTTCACTGTTTTATTACTATTTACGGTTTTCACTGCAGTTTTGCTCAAAGACTACTTCATAGTATCAAACTTCATTCTGTATAGATTTGTAAGAAGATATATATATAGATATATAGATATATACACACACATTCCAAAAATCCCCATAGAACTATGAACCTGACAGCCATCACCTATTTTTCAGATCCATACTACTTGGTTGTAAAACAGACTGTCCCCAGCTTCCCTTTTTCCTAATGATTCTTATCTCCTTCAGCACAATGTGTCCCAAAGTACATTTAACAATCCCTGTCTGCTCCCAGTTCACTTATTACTGCCAGCTTGAATGAATACACCACTATATCCCTCTGGTTACACTTGTTTGGAACTATAGATATATATCAATCTGTGTACATATAGAGAGAGACACACATCTTAGGTTTTTCTCTCAATCTGATGGTGCTTTTTATTAGGTCAGTTAAAAAAATTCAATAGCAAGATAGACTGCTCTGTATTTCCATACCTATTTTCTATTCCATGTGGAATTACAGAAAGTGAAAACAATTTGATATCAAATCATAGTCCACACTGGTAGAAAGGCAAAGTCAAAGCTCAGGGTAGAAGAGCTGAGAAGAAACATAAAAACTTTTGCTTGTTAATTCTAATACTTTGGATTCCTAGACTCTAAAACTTAATCAAAACTGAAAATCATGTAACATGAGAATCTTGTAGCTCATGGTAGAAAAATCTTACTCAAAACAAGTCATTTAAGGGGATTTCCATGGAAAAGGATTGTGGTCTTAAATCTATGATTAACAGAAATATGCATATTTTTCGTTATACTAAAGGAACACAAACTAGGTATTCTACACAAGAAGGTATTCTAAGAACAGATCACCTTAATATAGGCCATATAAATTAGTAGATCAGTCACATAATTGAACATTCTGAATAGGAGACAGAATCTGAGCAGCACCAAAAGCGTATCAATTAGTACAATGAAAAACCTGACATGCTGAAGAGAAATATAAGACAGAAACAGCCTTCCATTAGTTTTAAAAGCATTATTTTTGTTGTAAAAAAGTTACTTTCCCCCCATCTTTTAATTCTTTGTTTGTGAAAATATCAGATAGCCAAAGTCGAAAGGCATAGAAATTGAACAAATCACAGAAATATTAGAAGCTTTCCCCAGAATTGCTAATCATATATTTGGTGGTTTGCTTGGTTATTACAGTGTCTGATATAATACAAAATTTCGAACACAATAATTGTGTCAAACAAAATAACTGTGTACAAGTAATAGTAGAGCACTATCACTAGGATTTAGGTATCTTGGTTTGACCATAGAACCTAGTAAGAAGGGTAGTTCTGTGAAGGTATTTGTCATATGTGCTGCACTGAGATTGTTCCAGCTCTTCCTTGCTCTTTGCTCTGATGAGAAGCTCCTATGCCACAACAGATGTTCTTTTCCAAATTTTTTGAGATTATCTGAAAAAACCTACAGCTCAGAGAAATTTCTGTATAAATAACTACTTCTTACTTCCCAAGCAATGGCCATTTTATTAAATCCAGCTCCTCCATCTCAGATTACATTTCTGTGCAATTTGAGATCTTCTTCCATTTACACAACTATCATCCAATGTGTATTTGACTGAATTTAATCTCGAATCTAAAACAAAGTAGAACTCCAATTTATGCTAATTCCACGTACATGTCTTTGAAATCTGTTAGAGTGGAACCATAATAAAATAATAACTGCAAAAGCAACAATAATAATAAAAATAAAATAAAATAAAAGGATCTTTTGACAGTGTATGACACTAAAAGAAACTCATGAAAACCTGCAGAGTAAGCAGAAGCCATTAATAGGGACCCAGTTTCAGGTTACTAAAACTCGGCTCACTTTTCTCTTACCACAGGAGTAAAATTTCCTATTTATTTCATTGATATCTCTCTATATTCATTTGTCTCTGCATTTAATATTTTGTGCATGCATGGAGCTCATATTTTTCAGAATGCTTTGGAAAACAAAAGAGCAGATATTACAAACGAATACATGAGAAATGCAAATCAATTTTCTCTTCAGACCAAATCCACCAGGCAGATGGCCTTGGAAACAGAATTTTTGAATAAAAATCAGATATTCAATTTAGCAGAAAAAAGAGTAAAGAAATTACTTTTGTCAAAATGGGATCAGAAACATTTCATGCATCAATGACCACAAGGTTAAGAGTGAGCCCATAAGTGCAGTTAAGCAATACTGATGAGAGCAAGAATTCCAGGGTTTTTGTGGTTTTGTCTATTGTCAATGATTCCAGCAAAAACAAGATTGAAAAATAGAAATATTTAGATACTATTTTTTGAAATGTTTAGATGCTGCAGCCAGAGCTGTATCACTGCCTTCTACAACTGGATATAATGAGCACTGTAGCCTTTAGCTCTTGTAGGGAGAAATAAAAGCCCCAAGTAAATCCCAAGAAGCCCCCTCAAAAAAAGTAGACTAGTGATAGGAAGTCGTAAAATTAAGGAAAAGGAATCCATGATTATTGATGACACTCAACTCAAATCTGGATTTTTAAGTGACTCAAAGTCTCACTGCATTACTTGAGAGGAGGGGTGCTCAACGAATGATTCTGCTTTAGGGAGATACATTCCACAGCAGTTGCAGATGTGTAGCTTGAGGTTACACACCCTAAGCTTGCTTTGTGACCCAGTCCACAGAAGGAGGTGAAAGTAGAAGTACTGGATTTTTAGCCAGGTTTGTTTGTCCTAACAGTGTGTGGAGTCTTGTGGTTTACAACAGAACAGGAGGTGGTGTGAGCTATGCAGATGCCACTCACAATGTCCCCCTACCTCCTGGGAGCCAAGTCAGAAGGAGAAAGGCATCATCAATGAAAAGTCTGGATAAAAGAAAGCATTATTTCAGGAATTATCAAACAGATAAGAGACATTTGTCTTTGAAGGACCTGAGTATGTTATTCCTATGCCTCCATGCATCTCGTGTATTTCTGACCTAGAGAGCTGACAGCATGCATTTAGACAGTTTCAGTATTTCCTAGCTATGCCAGATCTTCTTCCTTGAATCTAAAAAGTTAAAAGCAAATTTAAGAGAAGTAAAGAAATATCAAAGCCATTACTAATCAAGTAAGTCCTTCAAACCAATACTATTCCTGACAGCTGTTAAATATTAAATAAGGCTGGGCACAGACATGACAGAGAGCCTGAAGCCTTGCCCTTCTAAACAGTGCCTGGAGGAAGAGAGTTCCTGGCCACCGAAGTAGTCAACCAGTACCTGACAAGCCATTCATTAAAACAGAACAGTTTATTAATGCCTCTCCTTGTTTCAAGGTTATCACATAAATCAAATTACAAAACCCAAGACCTTTAGAAAGATGAGTAGAGCAATTTGATCCATAAAAATAGCAAGCTCTAAAAATTGTTTGAAAAAAATAAAATAAATAAACAAACCTTGAAATATAACAAGAATCACCGCATAACTGATGTTACAAAAGCGCAAAGGGGTTCAACAATTAAACTTTAATAAATTGTTATTAAATATGTCTAAAAACAAATACTTCTTAGATAATGTTGTGCATTTCTTTTAGGGAAAAAATCTTTAGAAATCTGTTGTGAGAAAATACTAGTAAGTGACAAATATAAATCTACTGTGAACTTTAAAGAGAAACTCTATTCCACAGAGGAAGATAGTGCTCACAGCTACTGCACAGAACTTTTATGTTCTTTTCTCAATAGCTGTATTTGTTTTCTTTGGTGGGACCTAGTAGATGAAATGTGTTATAGTCCTGTAGTGCAAAAGTGAAAGATATTTATGGCAACATTTGTGGCCAAAAGCTACATCAAATATGGTCAATTACTTTCATTTAGGAAAAAAAAAAGATTATATGGCAAGCAAGTTTTCAATAGAACAATGACGTTCTTGTGCCTACAGGCTACATGGAACATAAATTGCAATGGAGTGAGAAAAATGGACTTAAAAAAGTACATTTATTTTCTCAAAACACATGACAGTTACCTGTAATCCACCTACTTTGCTAGAAATCCTGTTGCTGACAGCCTTAAAATGGTTAGTATTTTTCAGTGTCATAGATATACGTGGTTAAAGTTATTCTTAACAGCCACTAATATGTTTATAAATTAAATAACATTGATTGTTCCTGGAATATTATTTTACTCAGCTGGATAAAAACTTGTAGTAAGTCTCAAGGACTTCAGACTGTACAAATAATATTCAGTACCATATTCAATTCTGTAAACTGCATTTTTTTAGTTGGTTTTCTCTGGCTTTGAAGAAAATATCTGCTGGGCAGCTGCCTTATCTTTGTGCTTCTACACAGGCAGCAAACTTCTGTGCTCCTGAGTAGGGCTACACAATCTCGCCCGAGGTTATGTCACCAGCTTCCTCCAATGCAGATCCAATATATGTCCTGTTTCAACACTGAAATAATGAGAGTTGGCTGAGTATCAAATCAGTCATTTCCTTGAGCTAGTTTGTTTAAACATCGTCACTTGCAGCTGATTTCTTTCAAAGTTGGCTTGGTTCGCGCATGTCTGTTGGAGGTGAAATGCTTTTCTGGAAATCAGGCAACATTCATTCTCGAGAATGCAAGCTTTTTTTTTCTTTTTAGTAGACCACTCCTAACCCGAATATTCTGAAATTCACCTAAAGTAACAAGGACAAAATTTAGCAAGACTTGAAGTTCCAGTACTATGGATTAAGTGTAGGTAAAGATGTAGGGGCGTTTCTTGTAGATTATTCAAGACAGCATGTTAGGACTAGGGACAAAAAGAAATTCTGTGCAACACTGAGAGGAAAGAAGGCAGTTTTGTATCTTGGGACTACTGAGGGCTATTAATGTCTCTAGTGAACAAAAAATAGCAGAGTAGCGGCCTGTCAGAAAAATGCCTGCAATAAATGATACTATGTGGAAAATGAAGAATTGCCAGGGTCTAGAACCTACCACTGATACAGAAAATCTCTATAAAGATCAAGCCAAAATCCATTAACTCTTTCCTAGAGAGCAAGTCAAATTACTCTCCTACGATCTTTCATCAACATGTTTAATGTTGATGTAAACAAGGCTGTAAGCTTAATATTTTTTCTGAAGGGCTAAGATGTGATCCAAATAATTATCCAAAATATATACATGAAAGTGTACTGCATATTTCCAAGTATATATATAACATATATATTTTGAGGATGAGCTAACTGAATTTTCTTTTTTTTAAAACCACAGAAAAACACATAAAGTTAGCTGATTTCGACTTGTATGAGAAAACTGTTCAGAGTCTAAGCAATGTAACCATGCCAAAAATCTGAATCCAATATAAAAAGCAAACCACAGACCAAATATATCATTAACTGAAGAAGTATTCTAGCTGTTCAACCAAGTTAAAACAAAAAACTCCTAAAATTTGAAATAAAAACATAATAATATATGAGTATAATAGAGAAAACAATCATTACACAGATCATACCAGACAAATAATTATACAGTCCTCAGAGGTCCCACTCTGCAAAGCTAAATTAAGGCAGGCATTTAATGCTGAAAACCTGTTCCATTTAGTCTGATTTGGGCAGATTAATTCAGATGCAAAAAGCTTTTTATATAACTTGCAAGGAAGACATTTCGTAGACAATTAAACTTCAAAGTTCTATAAAATATGTATGGTGAGATTAAAATATCATCATTTCCAGACCATTCCCTTACTGCTCTTACAAATGCTTTAGAAGCCATCTCAGAAACAACCAGAAAATCAAGAGGACAGCTAGAGTCTGTATTTTAAATAAAAATAAACAAAATCTTCCTTTCAAGTTGTAAATAAAAAACCTCTTCATTTTATCTTCATGTTTTTTAAAAGTCCAATTTTTTCAAGTCAAGTGATCTTTTTCTCTTTTATTTTTTTCAGAGCAACTGTGTTATCCTTCTCATAGACTCAATGCTCGAGCTATTAGCACTGTAGGACAGATTTCAGGTACCACTCTGAGACAACATCTCTTGTTTCTGAGAAACTTGCCAATGACTGCATCCTGTAAAATAGCATATTTCAGACAATTTACAGCTTACTGGTATTCCAACTAGCTCTGTCATTAATGGCATATGAGTATAAAACATCCCTGAATCAAAGACAAATATGAAATAATTTGTTGGGCCCACATGCATTTGTTACCAAAATATTCTCTATTCAAAAAAGAAAAAGAAATAACCCCCACCATAAATTTTATCTGAAATCATATTAGCCTGTAGTAGAAGGTCCAAAACTGATAAGAAGACAAAGAAAAATTCCTCAGAAAACATCTTGATTCCAGCTTTGCCAGGCATCCATGCACTGAATATCATAGTCAAATAAGGTTAACCCTGTTATTCCAATATTCAATAATCATGCTAGCTGTGTAATCATAAACTGTCTGGAATGATCTTTATACACCATTCACCACTGTTTGAAAGTCTTATGTGGCCACTTCTGACTAGTTAGAGAGAGACCTAGCTCTTTTTATGCTGCCAGTCTATAAGCCAGTCTTTTCCTAATGGAAAAATTCTTAACAAATACGAGCAAGTTCTGTCATTTCTGCACAGCCAGCTTGCATATGAACATGTGTGTACCTACAAAACCCAGTGATTAGCAATTTCCTAAACATTTGACTGCACATAAACCTGTAAGCATTTGCAAAACAAATGAAAATGGATGAAAAAATGTTTGATCAGCACAACCAATAATTTTTTGAACAAGTGCTCACACAAACTGTACTTTGCTATTAGGTTACCTAAATTTTTGTGCCCCACGTTGCCAAATATTTACCTCTGAAGTAGATTTCTCATAAGGTTAATCATGAAATACTAATATGCATACATACAATATCAAATACTTTGTGGTTTGAACTCTATTAATGTAGTGAAATAAGATATTATCAGAGTTGGGTAATAATGGGCTCAGGGCTAATAAAGCCCAGGTTGTGAGTTTGATGCCTGTTCAGGCCATTCTCTTTGGATATGGGCTTGATTATCCTTTTGGGTTCCTTTAAACTCAGAATATTCTGTATGGGATATTCCAATGCTTCAAGTAGCTAATATGTATTTATAGTAAATCAAAATTTCATCTTGATTTGCGTTCCTTTCTCCACAAATTATACCTTCAAATCCACTACTTCTTAGCACAAATGAATAAAAAATACAATTTCAATTTAATTGCTATTGAAGAGAACAAAATCTTTCTCCTAAACCCAGATGAAATTAAATGCAGAGAAGAGAAATCATTCTTTGGGATAGAAATAGGACAGCTTGTAAAAGCTCAATGAATTTGTAAAACATCTTAATTTCAATGAACTGTCATATATCAGTTTTGTCATTTCTATTTGGTAATACAGTACTATAACATCTCAGAGTGGTGGGGAAAATAAATATACTTCAAATAGATACCAGTTTCAAAACTGAAAAAATTAAAAACAAATGCTGAAAAGCCTCTACACCAGATATCTAAACATTATTATAACTTTGACAAGGAAAAACTTTTTGGGTTGTTTTTAATTTTTGGTATTATTTTCAACAAAACTGACATTGGTTTTGAAGCAATTTCAATCCCAGTTAAGCAACAGATCCTAAGAGAAAGGGATTTTCAAAAATGTACTTTCAGTGATGTAGACAACTACTTTTCTTTCACATTCCTTCGAGTAGCTTCAGTGAAGCACCTTAGAGTGTACAAGGGTTTGTAAGTTCTTAGATGGGCTAAACAACCTTCTTCTACTTCTGAGTTTGAGATCCTGTTTTAGGATTGAAAGCTAAAAATCATCAGGCGCAGGCTATAAGATGAAAAGTTCTTTGTGTGCCCACAAGAATGTTAATCACAGAAGGGTTTCTAGCATGCTGTTTTCACCACTTTGTTCAAAGGCAAGCCAATCACGCAGATCACTCCTGCTTTAGTAATGTTGCCTTCCTACAGCCTACAGCCATTCAGAACCAGTGACAGCATGCCACCTTTGTCCTAAAGATACTTGGCCTACACTTACACTGGAATCTTTTGTGCAACGTGTTGCTATTTCTATTTTACTAAAAGCAAATAATGAGCTAGGTAATGAAGTTCCTGGAAAGGCTAAATTGCAGTTAGGCCCAGTGGGTATCAAATAACAGAAACTCCTCAACCACACATGCATGGAGCTGGGTTTTGGATGAAGAGATCTCAATCAGCAGCACGTAATCTCTCCTTTTTAATATACCTTGCAGCATGACAGCTGTGAAGTTTGAATACTGAGAATGAAAAAGGCCGTGCAGCACACTGAGGTTCATCCTTTTCTTGTATATTATTTTCCCAAGACATATACAATCATTATTTGAATGACCCTAGTGTTTTCTGAGTTCACAACTTTGCCCTGAGGGACTTCTCACATTCATAATTCAGCAACTGAATGTTTCTCAATGCCCTGCCTGAATTTATTATCGTTTCACTTCTTATTATGCTACCAACTTACCTATCTGGAGCAACAAGAACACAGTAACCTCAGGTATAGATTTTAAAGCAGGATTGCATTTTCATTCTTTAGGTTTAGATAATGCTCAGTCTTGGTGTTTAAATTGTTCTTGAAGTAGCTTTCAACCAGCCAATTTACTTTTGTACCATCTGGGTCCAGCTAGCAGATGCAGATAGTAAATAAACAAGAAAACAGAAGGAAAACCCCTTCAGTAAAACTGACTTCAAAGCATTGAATCATCCTCACAAATATGAAAGCAAAGATTCACTGGGCTACCGTAAACTCCATCTGTGGTTACATGCAGAAGGACAAATTCATCCTTAAATTTCTAAGCAGTTTCAAAGTCTCTCATTCACACATATGCTCAAATGGGGTCATAATTGGTTCATATTTGTTCAGTATTTTTGTTTGTGAAAAAGTTGTCCTGATAAAGTTGTCAAGAGTCAAGAACAAGAGTCCTAAGAACAAATTGTCCTTATAACAGCCAGCAAAGACTTCCTATTCATTAATCATGACATAAATCTTTTGTATTCATAATCAAATTATCATCTTGTTTGATGAATTTGATTCCACAAATTTTATTATCTGAGGTGTTTTCTGCCTTGAGGCTTGACAGTATTTTCAATTTAGAAGTTTCAGAGGATTTAAGAGAAGATACTATGCATAATCTTCAACACTCATTTTGCTTCTTAAATTTGTAGCAATATTAATTTATATTGGTTTTAATGTAAGAAACAGAAAATATATTTTCCTTAAGAAATTAAAATGCAGAGAAAAAAATTAGCTATATATACTAAGAGTCAAAGTGTTCTCCATGTCATACGGGGTTTCTTTGTTGAATATGACATTATTTCAGATTACTTTGTAATTTTATTATTATTACACCTCTTTATCACTGTCAATTACATTGTTTAAGCATTTCTGTTCTATGTACAAAGGCTTAAAATCATAAAAAAATCTTTATAAAATCCATCATTTTAAAATAAAAAATAGTGAAAGCAAAAAAGAAAATATAGATAATAGATTGAGGAAGATATTTATGCAATCGACTATTTTCCTTTTTCTAACAAATATTCAGTAGTATGATTTTACCAAAGAAAATAATATTCTTGGAGATGTTAATAACTAAAAGAAGTACAAGACCCAAAAGAAATTCAAAAAAACCAAGAACAACACCAAAGAAAAATACTACATAAAATTGCAACAAGTTTTTGGAGTATCATGTTCACCTATCACATTAGGACAAAATATTCCAATATAAGAATATAAAACATCACAATTTTTGTATGTTATGTATGTCTCCAATTCTACACTTTTATTCAATCAGCAAGAAATGGGAGCAGTTCTCTGGTTTAAGTTTTGTTCCAACTGAAAACAAAAAAAAACCCCAAACCAACCAAAAACCAAACAAAAAACCCCAAACAAACAAAAGTTAATCTTTGGAAGTTTGAAATATTTGTAATATAGATCACAATCAGAACAATATTTTGCCCCCTTTTTATTAAAGATTATAGACATTCATTTGTATGCTCTACAAACCATATTGAATAATGGCTTACAATCTGAAGAAAAAATATACACCACCTTCCCATAGTTAGGACTGGATTATGACCATCACTATGTGCTATCTTCCCCCATTAATTTAGTACTTTCACAGATCAAAATTTCTGTGGCCTTTGTGTTTGTGCAATTTCTCCTGGAAAATTATAGGAATATATAAAATAGTGTGTGATTCTCAGAAACCTGGAAACAGTTATAGCTCCACTGAAGTAGCTGTGCTGCCGCCACACCGATGGCAGAGTGTGTTACTTCCTGAAAGCACTGGATTTCCTCTGCATTCTCTCTACAGCTGTTTTGTACAGCTGCAAGGAAAAATCAAAATGACTGCACAAAGTAAAAAAAAAAAAATCTGTATTTTTCATAAGCAGTAGGTTTCAGCCTTCTTGTTTAATACTTGTCCATAAAAGAAGTTACGAAGAAAAATAGAAAAACAGATATGTCTTTCATTAACTGTGGTAAATTAGTCCTTGACTGCATCTGGCAGGGAAAATAAGGCTCTTCAGACTGAATTTAAGATATATACCCTCAGAACATCTCCAGAAGGCTAGAAAAACAAGATCTCCAGCCTGTCAAGCCAATATCATGATGTTTGACAGGGAAATATTATCTTTGCAATAGTTTGGTGGTAGGAGAAAAAATATTCTCAAAAGTCCAAACCTAGTTATGCCAAAATTTTCCACCTTCACATTTTTTGTCATGCCTTATAATTGAAATTCTTATACAGATATTAATCTTTATCAATGAGGTTTCTGTAATTTTTCCCCTTGCCATCTGTAGAATCAGGGACAAAGACCTTTTTTTTTTATTTATCCTGGGCTTATTAACGTACATAGGAAGAAACTTAAATATATTTTGTTCTTGCTACTGCTCTATGGACAAAGATGAATGCATTTTTCACTAGCTTTTCTGCTGTTGCCAAGCAGAGATGAATATTATCTTATCTTTTTTGTTTTGCTTAACACAATTCTGCCCCAAGATGAAGTCAAGGCCAAGGGCAGACAAATATTTCACATGGAAAAGAAAGATAAGTAAATATTCACCATAAGTATATTTGTTCCTGCATGGAGAAGCTAGTAAGAATCATGTGAAGAAAGCAAGTGTGTGTACATCTTTTGATTCTCTCTTTAAATTAGCATTCTTATTAGCTGCACTGCAACCATTTTCCACTATCTGGAAAAATCCTGTAAAGCATTCCTGCTCTGTACTGAGCTAGTGCCACTGCCCTTTACTCAAAAAGAGTGCTTAAAAGACTGGGTACATTATGACAGACACAAGAACTTCATTATATTGTTGAGGAAAAAAAGGAAAACAGTTAACATTGTGATCAAAAGAATATTATATCCTTCTCAATGAGCTTAGTAATGCCAAAGTTCACATTTTAGGTGTCTGATTCTGCAGCGTTTTTTCATCCCAAGTACTTAAATGAAACTATTTTTGTGAGCAAAATTGCTTTCAACTGGACTTGATGATAAAATTCTTCGCAACTCCTTGATATGAATTGATATTCACTGCATGGACAGGAAAGTTCAAGTACAGAACTGCCTCTGAATGTTCTGGTTTCACAGCATTTTGATGTAGGTTTTTGTTCTAGTTTGGAGAGAGGAGATATTTGCAAGGACTTAAAAATGTAAAATTTTATTTCAGGATGTGATTGTATCGCAGTTGGTCCAATTTTGCCATTATCTCTGGGCAGATTTGAGGGAAAATCAAACTATGTCTGTGTCTATGTTTGTGTGCAGGTGCATGTGTACACTTCTTCATTTGCTCATTTTTGTTGTGTTCCCCTGTCACTGGGCCCTTCGGTGTTCAACAGAGCAGATTCCAGAGCTCCCAAAGAAGGCAATCACAGCTCAAGCCTGACAGAGACTAAAGAAAGTTTGGAGTGCTCCCAGGTACATGTTGTGGCTCTTGGGGGCCTGTCCTGAGCCTCAATGATCCTTGTGAGTCCCATTCAGCTCTGGATATTCTATGGCTTGAGTTCCCTTTGCAATGACTTCACTTTGAGATGTGAGACAGCCAATCCAACCATGATTTCTGTGTAAGCCACCAACTTCACTAGACCATCACTGCTCTGATTTACTTTCATTTTGGGTCCATTTCTCTTTTGTTACTACAGTTTTAAGTCAGTTTGTAAACATTCAGGAGTACAGAAAGTGTGCAAATGTTTTGCGGAGAAAAGAAGAAACCTCACAACTTTATAAAAGTTGTAAAGCTCGGTATGTTTATTTACGATGCCCGACGCACACGGAGAAAATCCTCCTAAAAAGACATGCGTACCCCTGAAAATTTCAGACCTCCTTTTATCCTCCTTCCAAATGCATATGCATACAGTTTCACAATAAGTTCATACATATTCATCCTGCATGACACTTAGCACCTGTTCTTCTTTATCAAAGGAATTTCTAGGTGGAGGCAAATTGACCTCGTGGTCTTTTCTGTTTTTCTTTCTCTGTCTCCTTGCTGTCTCGGCATACAAGTTTTTCCTTCAGCTTTGGCCTCACAGACTTTTCACCGTTGTTAGACACTTCACCTAATTCAGGATGGATCCCTACTCTGTCTCACTAAGACTCAGGATTCCTGCTTAATAATTTCATAAAGAATATGTCTTTAAAAGGTAGATTATTTGAAATTATATTCATTGTGACTACAATACTAGCCAATTGAAAATATTTTATAGAACTTCAATAACAGGAGGGTTAAAATAACTCCTAGATAATAAGCAAATTCTATAATTTCCTGAATAACATGTGAGTAGGAAGTGAGGAAAGCCAAGCCATTTTAAATCTTTATTGTCTAACTTATTTTCAAAATATGCTTTGCTCACCCAGTTACCTGAATTCTTTACACCTTAATGTCAACAGCTTTGTTTTGAAAAGGGCACATTTTCCATTCTAAAAAAATAAATATATAAATAAACAAAAAATGTATCTGATGGTATTTATAGCCACATGATGACAATCAGCTTAACTTTCATTTATGCAAAGTTTATGCACATAAGACTTTAATAGTTCTAGAAGAAAGGAACTAAAAATAAATGGAATTTCAACAGCAATCAAACCATTACCATATTATGGTGGCACCATTTCAACTGTTATTAATACCACATTTCCAAAAGGTCATAAAATAAATGTAACTTTATTCAAGAAAGAAAATATAATAAAAATTATGAATATCACAGGAATGAACTGGCAATGGTAGACAAATCCTCAGCAGATTATCCAGATATCATAATGGCACTCTCACCTGTTTTACTGTTCCAAAGAATTGCCTCTCCTGTGATTGAATTCTACTGAGTCTCACATAATCTCAGGAAATTTTGAGCTAAAGCCCGTTCATATGGTATTGGAAGATGGGTGAGCACTGTGCAAAGCCCCAACAGGTAGAAACTGCATCCTAACAGCATCATCAGATGTAAGAAAATTTACACCAACAGGAAGCAATGAATATACTCTTCAGTGTTTGTGTATGAAGCACACTTCACAGTGGCTGGAAAACTAGCAGTATAATACTCTGCTTTATGTCACATAGTTTTCACCAGGCAAATCATGTTTCTGTAAAAATAATAATATGAGCATTTCTAAATAAAGAACACAAAATGTCATTTTGCTGGCTGGAAAAAAGAAGTAAAAGCAGATATGTATTTTGTCAATATTTTTTCCTAGGAGATTTTGTCTTATGAGAAAAATTATTTTAATTTCTTTTTTATATCTTCTGAAGATATGTTAGGAGCAGAGAAATTGATTAAAGCACTTCTCAAAAGCAAACTTATAAAAAAAATATTCCAAGAGTTGTGAAGCTCTTTCTTGTCTTTCTTGGAGTCTTTTATATTATTTTTGTTATTTTTAATATTAATTTGATTTTAACACAGAATTTGAATTAACAAAAAAAATATTTAATTATGATAATTCATTTTGATGACATTCCACAGAAGCAAAAAAAAAAAAAAAAAATCTGTAGCTTTTTCTTAAAAATTGAAAAATATGGGTTTACCAAGAAAAGAAAAAGATTCCTTAGTCACTATTAATTTTTACTGGAATTATAGCTCTTATTCCTTGTACTATTGCTTATCACTTATTGAATCAAACTATCATGGCTATTAATTTCCTTTTGCAAACATCAAACTATTCTTAAAAGTAATAGGCATTCTATTTGCTTAATATTGCAATGAATGTATGACATATATATTTAAAAATTTTCCATAGGCAGTGCTCATACATGGCAACCGAAAGCACTACATAACACAGTGCAGAACAAGGTAGGATATTATTGCACAGTGGAGAGGTCCAAACTTTCCTTCTGTGAATAGAGGCATAACCTCAAACTATATCCACTAATGCAATAGAATTGCAGAATTATAGAATGGTTGTAAGAGACCTCAAAAATAATCTTGCTACAACTGCCCTGCCCCATGTGCAAAGCACACCTTTCACTGGTCCAGGTAAATCAAATCCATCCAACCTGCCCCTAAACACCTCAAGGAATAGAACATCCACAACTTCTCTGAACAACTTGTTCCAGTGCCTCACCATTCTCACAATAAAGAATTTCTTTTCAGCATTTAATCTAAATCTCTCCTTAACTAAATCACTAGTTTAAAGCGATTCCTTCTTGTCCTATCACTAACTGCCTGGGTAAAAAGTCACTATATTTTATATATTTTTATAGTGACTTATTTTTATAAGCCCTTTTAAAGTACTGGAAAGTCTTAATGAGGTCTCCCTGGAGCCTTCTCTTTTTCACACTGAACAATCCCAGAGCTGTCAGCCTGTGTTCATGAGAGAGGTGTTCCAGTCCTCTGAACATTTCCATGGCTCTCCTCTGAATCGACTCCAACAGGCCCACATCTTTCTTGTGCTGGGAACTCCAAATCTGGACACAGTGGAGTCTTATGAGAGCAGCTCAGAGTCAGACTCACCTCCCTCTGTCCATGCAATTCAGTGTGTGATTGTCTTTTTGGGGTGAAAGTGCACACTGCTGATTCATGTCCAGCCTCTCATCTCCAAATCCTTCTCTGCAGGGCTGCCTGCTCACAATGAGTTTCACCAGTTTGTATTCGTGTCAGGGATTTATCTGGCCCATGTCAATAAAATGGGGTAAAGAACATAAAGAAGAGTATTTATATTAATAATTTGATAAGGATTTTACTCAAGTAAAGGCTGTAGGTTCAAATTCCAAACATATACAGGACAATTATTCTATCTAGTCTGGTAGATTAAAAAAGAAATTCTGCTCCTACCTGCAGAGGACTTATAGTTGCTGGCCACCACATCTGCATTGACCACTAAGGATTGTATTCAGCTGCTGGCCCTAGCATCCAATAATATCTTAGATGCCTTAGAATATCAGGCTGAGGACTGACTAAGGGGCTGGATTGTATGTTTGTGGAAAGCTCACATGTTTGAATTAAACACTTTGTAGTTCGTGGGATGTTTTGTGTCATTGCAAAAGGCAAGAGCTTCCTATAGGTGGCTCTCCAAATTGAGGACAATAATGTGAGAAATATGTAACATTTAAGATAAATGCTGAAAATCTAAGTAATTTTTACTTTTATGTCATTGTAAATAAAAGGAATGCACACAATATTTCCTAATATTCATATTCAGATAATGGGAGTATGGAGGAAGAAAGGTGATGTTGAAAATTATTCTGTAAAAATTGTAAAAGCATTATAGTGAGCACTACTGACAAACTGGGGCATCTTCCAGTTTACTTTCCAGTCTAAAGCAAATTTCATTTCCATTAAAATCACCTCTTTTTCTTATTTATGAAAAATAGCTAGTCAAAATCAAATGAAAACTGTTTCCAAATGGATAAAACCCAAGAAGGATTTCAAAGTAATTACTCAGAGCTAATCAGATTTGATCTGTAATCTGGGATACTGGCTATTTGCTGCAGATCTTTTCCTCTCATAGGACTAACTACAGCCCATTGAAAAAAATAATGTAATCTTGGTTGACCTTTAGAAGGAATGTGTTTCACTCCTGAAAAGTGGCTAAACTTTTTCTGGCATATATTTCTTTCAGATGTATACCAGTTTGGATGCTATCAACAAAAAAGGATTATTTCATTCAAGGAAAGTTTGTACTACTTTTAACTACTACTCAAAACGCTTTTCACACTGCCAAAATAAAGGTAAAAAAATAAATGTTGTTTCTAGTAGAGAGGCTATTCTGTCATTGACACAATGCTTTCCAACTACTTTTAGGACTTAACCTTAGCACTAGACCCCTCCTTTCCAGTTTCATAGATATCATTAACTTTAGTGCCACAGTGTACTGATTTTGCTTGGCTGAGCTTTGTTAAACAGGGGAACTACAGGGGTGGCTTCTTTGAGAAGGTGCCAGAAGTTTGCTCCATGTCCAGCAGAGTCAATCCCTGGCAGCTCCAAAGATGGATGTGCTGGTTAAGGCTGGGCCAGTTAGAAACAGTGGCAATGCCTCTGTGATAACATATTTAAGAAGAATAAAAACCCTGTATTACACAGATGTGATTGCAGCCAGAGAAGAGCAAGATGAGACTAAGTGAGAGGAGCAGCTCTGCAGACCCCGAGGTCAGTGGAGAAGGAGGAGCAGGAGGTGCTGCTGGTGCCAGAGCTGAGATTCCCCTGCAGTCCCTGGGGCAGACCATGGTGGGGCAGCTGCCCCTGCAGCCCATGGAGAGCCATGGGGATGCAGAGATCCACGCTGGAGTGGGTGAATGCCTGAGAGGAGGCTGTGGAGACCTGGGGAGAGAGGACCCCACTCTGGATCAGCCTGTCCATGAAGGACTGTGCTCCATGGAAAGGTGACCCACACTGCAGAAGTTCTGGGAGAGCTGTAGTCCATGGGATGGACTCACATTGCTGCAGCTCACAGAGAGCTATTGCTCATGAGATGGAGTCACGTTACAGAAGTTCATGGAGAGCTATCTCCTGTGGGAGAGAACTCTATGATGAAGAACAGGAAGGGCTCCTCTCCCTGAGCAGCAGGAGAAACAATGTGTGATGAACTGACCAAAACCCCCATTCCCTATCTCCCTATGCCACTGGGGAAGGAGGTAGAGCTGGGAAGGAGGATGGGTTGAGGGAAGCTGGTTTGGAAGTTTTATCTTACTTCTCATCCTGTTTTGATTTTGTCAGCAATAAATTCAATTAATGTCTCTGCTAGAGCGTGTTTTGCCTGTGATGGTATTTGGTGAGTGATCTCTCCTGTTCCATATCTCAGCTCATGAACCCTTTGTTGTATTTTCTCTCCCCTGTTCATCTGAAAGAGGGGAGTGAGAGCAGCTTTGGCACCCAGACAGCTCAACCCACTACACACAGGTAGCAGCATAGTGAAGAGCATACCTATATAGAAATATGCATAGCTCAGAAACCACAGACCATTGCTGCAAAACCCAAAAATTTCGTACCCTAAAAGAAAGTCCTCCTACACAAATGTATAAATCAGACTAACAATTAAAACATGCATAACAGATTTAAATTAATATGTAAATTAAATTTACTCTGCAAAGGGGAAGAACTCTCTGAAAAGTCGCATTCTGTGTACCTGAGAAGTTTTAGAGACAGAAGTTTCAATGCAATTTAAGCAAGATTCCCATTTACTGTGCTCTAGTCTTTCTTGTGAAGCTTTCTGAAAAACCAGAAACCAAATTTTTCAACAATTTAAAAATAAAACTGAAGTAGAAGATGGACTCCAGGAGTCACATAATGCACTCCAGCTGCAAGTAGACGTTCATTCCTTGGAACCAAACTACAGGAGGTCTGAACTTAAAAAACGTAAAATAAAATGAAATATCTTAAACACAGACACCACACATGTAAGCATGAATTTTAGGAACTGCTCAAGGGGCTCCAAGAGAGTTTTTATACTCTGATATTAAGTTCTGATATTTGAATAATTCTAATGGCAAGAGGGACTACTGCTTACGAAATGTAATCAAACCATTTTTTAACACTGATAGTTGATAAAATGTCAGTTCTTGAGCTTTCTGTTAATATTAATCTGTGACTGAATAGTCTCCCTTGTGCTCAAGATAACTGAGATCATGGGATTCCAGTTGGTGAAGTAGCACTTTGAGGTAGTAGCTTAAATAAATTATGATTTAAAAGCTGCTCAGAAGCCTGGCATTGTAGAAGCATTTCTATTTTATTACTCAACAGGCTTCCTACACATTTATTAAAAATGCATGATAAATACTTCCCAATTAACTACAAGGGCAAGTCCATCTCTTCTGTTTAACAAATATTTTATATAATGTAAATATCTTTACATTTGAAGATAAACTGATCACATTTAAAATTTGAAAATAAATGAATATGCCTCAGTTCTTACCTATGTGAGTAATTTTTTTTTCCTTAGCGACTGAAAAAAAAATAGTGGAATTAACTTCAGATATGATAAATGAGATTCTAAATAAATAAGAGCTGGGCTTAAAATTCTATCTGATTTGCTGAATTCTTGAGGAACATAAAACATTAATTTTACGTTATTGCTTCAAAGAGGAAGTGCAATCATTCAAAATCTGCAGACCTGCATACATTCGGCTATGTATCTGGCTCACTGTCTTCAAAGCAGTCTGGGGAGCAGTTTCTAACTCTTGGACTAATACTATGAACAGATTTCCAGAAACTGGGCCAGTCTTTACTGGGGAGTCTAAATACCTTCCTGCAAACCTGCAGGAATTACCAGTTACATGCACGCACATGGAGTAAGCACTCAAAGGAGCCTTATTTTCAGTGATAGGGGTTCTGAGATTCATCCATTCACTGTCAAATCTTCCTGCCTTCTATTTTGTGGAAGCTGTGCATGATAGCATGAAGATCTTGCAAACATACCTTTTATGCATGACAATGAAATAAGTAAAAAGACTTGAAAATATGTAATATTTCCAGATGTTGCAAAAGCATGAAAAAAAGAAGTATGTCTTCAAGAACTTTGGTACCAGATCACTTATAAAAATTAATGTGTACTAGATAGCTCACAAAAATCTGGTAATCAGTTAATAATTTCCCCTTTCTTTGTTATCAGGGCACATTTCAACTAGAAAAAACCAAGATGAGATGCTGACTCTAGTCATATTGCTTTAGCATACTTTTTGCACTGATGTAGTGTCACTTTTGAAATTATGCCAGGCTAAAATAAGCCCCACTTTTCTGGCTTAGAAAATCTGGCTCCCCCAACCTCATCACCTACCTGAGCTGGGATTGGTGTAGCTTTTGGCAAGCACAAATGAGACTTTTCACCCAAATACCTGACTATATATTTATGCCAATCACATGCGCACATACATACCTTTGCCAAATACTTTTGATTTTACTGGTGTATTATATAAAACTATATTTAAAATTCACCTTCATATCCTTTTCCTTATTTTCATTCTGCCTGTGTAAAAACTCCACTGTTTAAAAATATTTCTCCCTACAGAACAAATTACTCATGAACTTTTTGCTGGCCACCTCTCTTGAGATATAATAAAGACACGATAAAGATACCATACTTTTTATTTTTATATCTGTAGAAATAATACTAATTTTATACACTTAAAAAAATGCTGGTTTAGGATGTTGGAGGGAGTTTTTCTGTTTTTTTTTTTTACTGTTAGAGTATTGCCTAGCAAGAACTTATGCTACAGTGCACAAGAGTGGGCTTCCATTCTTTGTTCATACTGATTCATACTGAGTTTCAACTGCAACATCAAAATCTGTGCACTTCATCATTTCAGTATTAGTAATTTCTATATAAACATAATCTTCATTTTAGCATCAGTATTTTATAACTATTTCTTTATTTTAAATAAATACTAATAAATATAATTACTTATTTATAAACATAATTATTTTTATAATTCTTTCCAACATAAATAAATTAATTAATTATTCATTTTAACTATTTATTTTAAAATGCCATTTCATATTTCCTGGGAGATTCTGGGAAATATTGATCAAAAAGGGAGTGTGTAAATCAATGAAAGAGGCTCATTTGTAGCAGAAATAATTCCAAATAGTATCTGTTCCAGGCCCTCACAGTACCTGCCACAGGTGCTGTACTTTGAAACCAGTAGAAAAAGAGATAAAACTCAGCATACAGTTAATCACAATTAAAAATATTATGAAACTCCAGAGAACTTTGAGATTTGAACATAACTGATGTCTGAAATATACTATATACATTTCTGAGTTCTAAATTGCACATTACAGAACTTGAAATGCAGAACACGCACAGGCACATATATGTTGGTATAAAATGCTCTGAACAAAGAGATGAGCGTCATTGAAGAAATAACTGATCAATTCAGAACCAAAATTGTGCTTCTTGTGGGGGGACTTGGAAAAAGAGAAGGCTGACACCAGAACTGTAGTGTTTTTGCATCACAGATTCTGGCAGGGTGGAAAATGAAGGTTATCAACCACTTGTTCTCTTAATACTGGTGTCCCCATTGGATGGCCATATGCAGAGAACCCCAAACTTACCAGTGGTACAGAATTAATTTTTGCATTAAGTACATCCAACCTTGACAGAGTTTTGGCTGTTGTTAGATCTACTGATAACTGCTGAGTTTTTGTCTCCATCTGCCTTCTAGTGATTTGCTCACTATTTCTAAGTATAATTTAGAGGGAGAAAAAGAACCTCATCAACATACCTTTATTTTACAAAGAAAACAACAATATTGGGTGAAGACACCTTATTTTCCTTTAAGAATGCTTTGAGATTTTTATTTTTAAATAATTTCAGAAAATTTAATAGAACTTTAAAATGTATTCTGTAATTAAGAATTAGGAGAAGACAATATTGCAAGTGCTGATAGAAAGAAATCCAAATTAGAGTCAAAACTGATGAAACATTGATTAATGGAATCACAGAAACACAGAATCATAGAACCATAGAATACTTTGGGGTAGAAGGAACCTCCAAAGATGCCCTAGTCCAACCCTCCTGTAATGAGCAGGGACATCTTCAGTCACCCAGGTTTCTCAGAGCCATGTCCAACCACTGAGTGGTGATTTGTTTCCAAAAAACAGTGTAGTAGAATGAAAAAGATTCAAACCGTTAGGCCAAAACTTCTGAATGTTTTATGTCATGAGTTCATTCAAGATGGGTTTGGTTTTATTTTCTATTCTGAAGAAAGACTTTCCATTTAATTGTGAGCCATCAAAGGAAAAGGAAAACACTGTCTTTCTCTCCTTTGTCTTAATCTGTTTAGGGTTCTCTGCATGTGGTCATCCAACAGGGACACCAGTATTAATTGAACAAGTGATTGACAGCCTTCATTTTTTATGCTTTTAGAATCTGTGATACAAAACTCTGTGATACAAAATTATTTCTAAATCTTCTTCTTTGACAGTAATTGCATATTCTTTTTCAGATATTAAAATTTCAAGGCGCTTTAGTCTACCTAGGAAACTTATAACCTCCTAAAATACCTATGTCCTCTTAGAAAGCACAAACGGCTTGAACGTTAATGATGCTATTGATTTTGACAATGACCACATCATCACATTTAGTTTAAAGAAAGTATCAACAAAAAAAACTTTCTAAGAAGATGTAGCATACAGAAAATCATCAGCACCCTTTAGAAAACTTTTAAATCCTTTAGATATTCTGGATGACTCCCTTTACTCTATTCCTAATTAAGGACAATGGTTATATTCTTAGCAAGAAATCAGGGAAAATGCTGAATGCCACTGCATTTCAAATTTATTTTGTTAATGAAAGGTGAACTAGCAGTTTACATAGCCAAGACAGAAAGGAATGAGCAAACAGATAAAAAAAAAAAAAAAAAAAGAAGAAGAATTATTTAAAAACCAAAGGGAGGAATAAAAGAAAGACATCATTGGGAGAACCCTAAGCACCTGAATTTACCCACATGAACAATCATAAACATCTTGAGAACAGGAAGAAACTTGGGTAGAATAAGGATAGAGATAAATTACTGAAGTGGATGGTAACTGGCTTCTCAGTCTGAACATATCTCTTAGCACACATGAGAGCATTCCACAAAAATTATTCTGCATTTCTTTTCATATTTTCATAATGCCATTTTCTGAATTTGGAAGCAGACACTCCATGGTTCTGTGCAATAATCAGTTGCAACAATCATCAAAATAACAAGAAAATGTGTCTCTCCATCAGTAACAGCTGTGGGAAGAGATCAAGGATTATCCTCTTAAATTTAGTCCACACACTAGTGTTTTGCACAGCCCCAGCTAGGCAAGCATTTGTGTGTCTGGAGATGGCAGGTTAATGCACAGCTTAGAGTGTGAATTATCCTGTCGGAGGTGACTGGGAGCATGAGATGTATTGAATAGCTGTATTAAGCTCAAAAGCATAGGAGAAGGTAAATGAAAAATAGGAAGGTAAGGAATAAAGTGAAAAATAAGAAAGGCTAGAAAATGAAAGAACTGTACTCATGTGTACTAAACGTGTGCCAAGTCACTTGCCACTAGGCAGAGTAAAAATTAGGAAGGACGTCATTGTCCATCTGACTCCGTTTATCTGATAATCAACACTTTTTATACTCATAATCCTTAACTCTCATTTTAAATCCACATTAGAGAGATGATCAGGCTGTTTTACCCTTGCCTTATGGACCTTGCCAAGAGAAGTCATTTTCTCACATCATTTGCTGCAGTATCAGTCTACTGTTTCATACTGATCAGTCTGGTATAGCACTGCCTCTCTCTCACCTGTTACTTTAAATTATACAGATCGATAAACTAAAGTGATTTGACACTCCAGTATTCACTTTTTGGCTGAGGAATATACTTCTGATCATCAGTAACCAAAAAAAAAAATTAATATGGTTTCAAAATGCTAACTAATTTAACACAACTTTTTTTTTTTTTTTTAACTGATCACTTAGTTTCATACATATCAGAGTTTTCTTATGCTCTTCTCTATCTTTTATTATTCCAAGTATTTCAGCTTGTGTGTGAAAAGCACATCATTATCATCTTTTTTTTTAAACAAACACAGTGAGGTTCATTTTGACCTTTAAATCAATGACAGTTATGCCAGGAGCACCAGTCTTGTGTGACTTTTTTTGGGGAGGCTTGTGTTTCATACACACAGGGTTTGCTACTGTTGAGCCTCAGACTTCTGGTCTCCATCTCAAGTTTTAAAGCACATTACGGTATGCTGCGTGTGCCGACCCCAGCTAAAACTATGCCAGCATTTCCATAATAAAAGCTCTCATTTCCAGAAGTTCCAGCTGTACAGTCAGCTGTAAAAATGTGCAGTAGGCTAAAATTGGATATATGGGATTTCAATCTGGAATTAATACAAATTTTAAAAAACCATTCCACTTGATTTCTGAAGTTCTTTAAAAAGTAGCTGTTTGCAAGATCTCTTATTGCCCTCTCACCCTGTAAATAAAAAAGCAATTTAGCTTTTTAGAAATAGGTTTATAACCCTGATTAACCTGCTACTTCTTCCACAGAAGTTTTGCTTTATATCTTAGACATGAGTATGTTTTTTTCACATATGCAACACAGGTGACCATATGCAGTTGTTTACTGAGAAGAATTTAAAAATAACACACTGTCATCCTACCTAAACAGGTCACTGCTACTGTTGTTTTTATCTCATCAGAATCCTACTTCTGCAAAATCAGGGACGTGTACATCAATATATAATTTTGGTTTCATGGCAGGGGGCAGACTCACAATGCACTTTCTCTTAAGCAGTTGTGAAAACCTCGTTACTTTTGCATTGCTTACTGTGCTTTATGCAGTTCTTTTACTTAGAATAAAGTTAGAATAAAGAATAAAGAAATTTATCTTAGAATAAAGAAATAAATGATAAGTTCAGTCATGGCAGGTCTTCCTGTTTTGCTGTATAATTCCATGAAGCCTGCCTAGGCACGCTCTCAGCAGTCCCATGTCATGTATCTTGCCTGCCTAAATGCCAATTTTTGACTAAGGTAATGTACTTTCTGTACAAGGATATAATTGTATCTCTGGCAAGGCTATCTGTAATTTATCCATCCAAGAACCTAGTGTATATAAGTTTCAGAGAATAAATTGCATTCATTATGCTAGCAGACAGATGAGAATGTGCAAGGTATCCCTTCTATAGCCTTCTCCACAGTCTGTGACTCTTCTGCAGTTGTGGGGCTGATTTGGAAATAAGGCTCCAGAGGTGCCTGCACCCCACGGTTTGTGCAAAGAAAGCAAAGAGAAACTGCCTGCTTGCACAGGAAAACCAAATCTTTGTCTGTCCATACCACTGTGAAATGAGAAGTAAATGATGGAATTTTTATCTACATTATGAACAAGAAAATATCTAGATTAAAAGAATATATGAATCAGGGAGTGTCATGGTGCTAATTGTGCTACAATTGTGTGCTGAGTCTGTTACAGACATTTGGAAACAGGTCATTCCTTCAGCATCAACTGTCATTACACCTGAACACGTTTCACAATTCTTTCTTGTTGGGAGAAATAGCACAATTATGTGTGGGAAAAATCAAGGTTAAAGCAATCTAGGGCAGCATAATAAAGCTACTTAAAACGTCTCTATTACTGATACAGCAAATGAGCTGCAAGCAAAATATTTTTATCTCCCAAATAATTTCTTTCATTAATGTCTGTGAAAATGTGCAGATATACTTTAGAGAATTTGGAGTGTCCCTTGTTTCTTCTGTGAAAGTCAAAAGGAAATAAAATTAAAAAATATGGGCAAAACCTCTGGTTTACATAACCTTAGTTTATATCTATTAGGGAGTTTCAGATAAAGGAGCCAATTACATAAAACAACAAAGATCAGAAAACTGCATTGCCAAATCAAGATAGCCCGTTTACTTACTTTGTGTAAAATACAAAATTGAATGATGCTGTTACTATAAAAAGAAATGGGTTAAAAACCTCAATCTTTATGATGGCTTCTGATTTCATCCTCTACAAGCTGAAATCTATAAATCATTTTGCTTCATAGTATTCAAAATAGTGAATTATACTACACAGCTTAAAATATAAAATACATAAAGAGGAAAAGCTAAGGATTCCACACTGGTAAGAGAAAATGCTTCATAGCTCAAGTGAAAACTATTTATCAGTTGTATAATATCAATAGAACACAGAAGTATTTTAAAGTATGAAGACTGTGCTTGTTTTTCGAGTTCAATCCAAATACAATGACCACTATGATCTCATTATGTTCCACTTTTTCAGGACTGATTGAAGGTCCAGAATCCTTAGTTATGTGCCTTATTCCCTATTCTTGGATGCATAGTCTGTAAGCAAAGCTTTGCTTCTCTTTTAAGGAAAAGGAAGAGAACAGAAAAGAAAAAAAGGCAAAGCAAACCAAGCTTCCTTCAGGAACCTAAATATATGCCTGCTAGCCACCTGCTGCTTGTACAGCATCAGAGAATGAATAAAAAGCATAAAAATCCATAAAAATCATCACCCCTTCCTTGTTCTTTAGTAAAAGCGAAAATTCTGGGGGAATGGACAACAGGGTGCGGTAAAACATGCCTTATGAGCTAGGACCAGCAAAAGATACATTGCCCCACATGGATAAAGTAGATGTGAGGATTCCACTCCTTGATATTTTAATGAAACCAGAAATAATTTCATAGGAGAGTAAAACTGAACTAAAACCACATTTCAGCACCCTTGGGGGGAGGTCCCAGACAGACAGAAGGCATACACGTTTTAATATAAAATGTAACAGCATCTTATGTATCTATTGCTGTGTGATAGTTAAACTCTGGGTTTCAGGAAAGAATCATACGCAAATAGGTTTGCAGGCCACTGATACATCACTAAAAACTTATGGGCATCCATGAGTCAGGAGCTAACGCAGCAGAAAGAATCAGTGTCTCCAAGTGCCCTACAGCTATGCTGGAATTATATGTTACTGGACACTGGCACATGGCTAATTCTGCATAAAATACAATCATGGTAATGTAATTTCTGCTTGCAATTTGAATCCCTTAGCTGGTGTCTGCAACATTCTTTATTGGTAGCTAAAGGCAAACAACCATCTCCTCTCAAGCCTATGCATAAAACTGGATTTTGGGGGGAAAAGAACCTACCAGGAAGAAAACAGAGTCAATATTTTGTCTTCTATTCTTTTAGTCTGTACAGAAATACATAAAACATCTCAGAAAGCATCAATCCTCCATGATAATGTGGGCTGGGCAGGAGACTAGGGAGCAACAATTTTTTAAAGAGACAAACATTGATCCTATTAGATTTAATTGAGGTAAAACTCATCAATTTTAAAGGATTCAAGACTTCCCTTGAATTCTCTTACTCTTGGTAGCCGAGTAATTCACTTTTGCAACCTCTAGAGAACTTTGTTATTGTAATATACATTTTTATATAAATATCCTCCCCAAATATTAACTAGTGCTATCAGTCTAGTACTCATTTCTGTTGCTACAGAAAATTCTCTTTTTATTGTGTAACATTGACGTCTATATTGACTCCTCTTTCTGTGCTCTAAGTATGACTACAGGGTTGGGCTCTTTCAGAAAATCTCAAAATAACAAGAAGTAATCTAAGAAAACTAAGACTCTAGCTTTTCAAAGATCACCAACAAACAATGGAGACATCACTATCAGTGAAGGACAGACAATATCTTTGTGTTATAAAACGGAACGTTAGATTTTGCATAGATTTAGAACATGCTACTTTGTTCTATGAAAGTGGTATTTTGTCCAGTAAGATAAAATTCTTGCCAGTCTTTGGAAAAGCAGGAAAAACTTTAACATTTGATCAAGCAATATACATTTATCTCCTGCATAAGGAATCGACAAGTAACTGGAATGTGCTAATTTGTTTTTAATTGAAGTTATGGACTTTAAAATAATTTCTTTACATTATTTTGTGGTTTTCCTGATATGCGCATGCAGGAAAATCCAATTACTTCTTTTCACTTTTCATCTTCTCTTCCATTTTCTTCCACTGCCTGTTCCTTTTGTTTGACTGAGCAGAAAAAAACATGGAAATAACAACTCAGAATAGAAGAAAGAAGGAAGGTTTCTTTGAAAGTCTTTAAGTAGAAGTTTTGCATAATTCGGCACTTTAAATCTCTAAATGTAAAAGAGTAACCTGAAAGTATGTAAAAGGAATAAATGTTGAAGGAACTGTTGAATGGTTTGAACAATTACTGTACTTATCAAGTGCTATTTGCTGGTAGTAAGTCAAAGATCTTAGTATGCCTGCACTTTTCCCTCAGTGTCTTCGCTTCAGTGAAGCTCTGCTCACCTCTTACAAGTTAGGCAGATTTGTTCTCGGGAATAAAACAAAAATATATATATATTTATATATATAAACGTGAAAAATTGAGTGAGGAAAACCTTTCATTTTCTTTTGGAGCTGAGCACCGCTGAAAAGGACTGTATTAAATCTTTCAAAAGAGAAAAAATAGAGCAGTGCAAATCACTGCATGGCAAAGAGCTTAAAATTAAACCCCCATTCCTCTGGAATTGAAAATGTAAATTCCCTGGAACCAGACTGACCAGCTGAGCCCCAGTTCAGCAATGTATTTCTGTGGTGTTGTTACTCCAGTGTAAGCAAAAAATAACGGCAGACACTCAGGCCTGTTTTGTGTACTTCATTCTGGTTTGCTGTCTCTGCCACCTAAACATGCTCCTTACAGTGCCTGGCTTTTTCTCCTTCTCAATAAACCTGTCCTGAGTTGGCAGCTATTTTACCTTTCTCTCTCTTTTTTTCCTACTGCCTGCATTTGAAGACCCTTTGATATCTGTGTGCAAAAGATAAATGTTGATCTCCTGCAACACAGGAGTAGCAGGCTTCAGTAAGACACACTCTGGTAGTCTCAGCTGGGAGAGGGAGGAATTCTCTTCTTTATAAAACAAGATTTGCTTTAAAAGAGAAAAACAACTACAGAAATATTTTCTCCTCTAGCCCCTCTCTTGTAAGTATACAAGTGCATTTGGCATTCTCTTGTTCTCTAGTTCTGTGTCTTAAAACAGAAATGTTTTTGTTTTCTACTATGTGCAGCATCAAACATAATACCACAATCAAGAATATTTATTATCTTTATTGTGATTCCTCTCAGTAGGTACATATTAAATAGCTTATGTTCTAAATCAATGGACATGAAACAAATTTAATTTCATTATGGATGAAAGTCCTGAGAAAGAATTCTGAAACAAATATTTCAGTGTAAAGAAGAAATTCTGGTGAAAGAATAGAGGATACTTAAAGCCTTACATTTTCATTAGCTGTAAGAAAATGTGTCTATGGAACTTCCTGTAACATTTAACTTTGCTCACAATCCCTACATGTAGATTATTTTGGTATTTCTGTAATTATAGATAAAGGGAAATTTTTCTTACTATTCTGAAAAGTATGTGTGGTACACCAGGAAAAAAAAGAAGAAAAAAGCCCCACATGTATGTTTAACTCATAAGTCCACCACTCGTCATCATTCTGCTTATTTCAGCTTTTTACTGCATAATGTTTTTACTGCAAAACTTTTCCAATGCTAGGGGGAAAATCTGAAAAACTAGACTCTAGTGTGAATCACCCTAGTCAATCAGAAAAAACGCAACAAACTTTTCATCCTATCTGCCACTGAAATCTTAATAATACAAATACTCTACAGGTATAGGTTAAAAGAAATATAGTTTGCAATTCTCTCAGTGGTTCCATTTATCTATAAATTGTAGTTGCATGTGTTAGAGCAATTGATAAAACATGTTTACATATTTGCATACACGTACTCTATACTATGATGAATATTGATTCACAGAAAAAAAAGAGAAAGTTATCCAGAAAGTCTGGTTTTGAAAATTATTTCTTAAATGCTGAAAGTAAACATACCAATAGTAAATAAGAATACTCTTAATCATTCTATGGAAATATTTGTAGTATACTAAGCATATGTACTTGCTATGGTTGCAGTACATACTACATATATGCATGCATATGTGCAAAGATATGCACTAGTAATGCATGCATTATATTTAGAATAAAGATTTTGGAAAAAAGTGGTCACGTCCATTATCATCCCAAAGTGATGAATGTGAGATTTTAACAGTAAGGTGTGTTTATTTTTTTCTCCTAATTAACAGTATGTATAAAAAGAGTTTATTACTGTTCACCCTGATGCAAAATACTAGATTCAGTAGAAAAAAAGATTGTGCAACAGGACTCTGAATGACAAGGATTTGGTTTGCTATCTTAATTGTGATGAGCTAGTACCTGTCTGCTGGCAGCTGGGTTGGTCCTACACTCCTTTTCCCTTGCTTGCTCTCACAGATGGGTTCCATCACTTCTCCTGTATTCATCTACCACTGCGAGTCTACCTTTCTGTTTAGCTGACCACAGCTAATAGGATAAAACTACATCTTTGACAAGAAGAAAATAAGTTGCAGAAAGAAAGAAAGAATAAATGGCAGGACTATGGGGGAGATTTCATAGAACATGTAGATTATTAAAGATGATGCAAATGTTCATGAAATGGTTCTTTCTAATGAAAAAAGCCTGAGTTGTAAGTTATGGGAAAAGGCAGTCTCTGGCAGAGAACTCTCAGCAAGCTATGTGGGAAGACAACACAAAAACGTCTCTAGTTTGATTACAAGGGAAATACACCAGATGCTGTTAATGCAGTTTTGAATTTTTTTTTTCTCAGCATCCAAAGGAGTTTATAATGGTGACAATATCCAGTAATTTCTAACATTTGAGGTACAGTAAAATAATAGTTCTCATGCTTCTAAGTGTTTTGATTCAGGTCTAAGCAGTATCTGAATATCCACCTATATGACCTGTGAGTTAATGTTTTGTCTGGCACAAGAATCAAATTAATTATCTTTTGAACTCTGCATGGCCCATATGTGACAGCATTACATGTATATTATATATGCATATATAAATGTTTAGATACATAACAGACACAATATAAATCCATACAAACACACACAAACATATAAACATATTTTAATTTTTAAAACCTCCGCCCTTATACTCATCCTAATCAGATAAGAACATGTCTGAGGGCCCCATAGGTCCCTCATGAAATGGGTCAAGTTGAGCCTTACTTTTCCTGCCATTGTCCACAGCTGCCTCAGGTGTGTCTAAAGCCCAGCTTTAGACAGACTGCAAGTTAGTGTTCATGAACTTACAGAGGAAAGGCTGAGAACATGAACTTAGTGTAAAACAACACTGACAATTTTCTCAGCTCTGTCATAGGTATAAAAAGCCCCAGCAACTATTTCACTGTAACTGCCTAACTGTGGCTGTGTAGCATCAAGATGGAAGCAGTTTTGCAAAATGCCTGAAAACTTTAACCATTGCAGAGATTTTTGAACATAATTTAAAATGGGACTGAAGGACCAATTGGAGTAGATTTGACCATAATCTATGTTTTAAAAATATTTCCGTTTCTCAGGAACTGAAGATTCACAAACAATTTTAATCATGAAAATGCTATTCCATCTCACCTAACAGCATTGTTCAATCAGTTTTCAATAAGAACTATCAACTAACATAGAAAACATGGCTAACATAGAAAAATTTGTGCTATATATTTGATCTCAATTCTACTGAAACTTCAGTTTCACAACATCCTTTTATAGTTTCCTTTGTGCAAAACCACAAGGAAATCTGGGGGTAAATCCAATATTTAGAGTCATATAATTCTATCTTCTCTACTTCTCTAGCTTCAGAATATTTTTTTCCTATTGTGTAGAGCCCACTAATTGCAATACCTCTTTCAAGAGTGGTTTTTTATCTTGATAGATATCCACAAAAGATATCTAGATAGATAGACACAATACATATCCCAATACAGCCCTGGACAGAACATTCAAACTTCAAATTGTTTTTGGAATTCCTTTGATTTTAATAAATGATGCACACTACCATGAAAATAAGATTCTAAAAGTAATTCTAGTTGGTTTGTATATGAGGCGCCACTAAAACCAATTAAAATACCAATGCCTTTTTGATTATCTATGTAAATAAAGGTGTATAAATGATAATTGTAAGCTTGGGTTTATGTAATGAAAATCTAATTTTAGATATAACCCATTTAAATCGAAGGATCATCGCAAATCTTAATTCTTTTTTTTCCCAATTCTTATGAAACTGAAAAAAAATACATACAAAGTTATAAACAAATGAATTAATGGAAGCCTTAAGAAGTACTAGATGTTGAAAAAGCTGCAGGCACCAGAGGAACATCAACAAAGTATCACTGGAAAAAAAGAATCAAAGTAATCTATCCTAAAAATGTAATGTTTTTATGAATTCTAAATGTTTTCTTATACTTAACAGAAGGGAACACTTTAAAGGAGGTTAAATTGTAGAACACCGGCACAATTTTGGCAGGAAAAAAAAATGTGATCTTGAAAGGTTATACACTACAAACAAAACCAGCATATTTTGTCCTGCTATATAAAAATCCTGACAGTGAAATACACAGTTGCTTTACATCATTGAAAAGGAGATAAAGATCCTTTCCTGTATAGCACGAATTCAACACATTTGCAATATGATGCATACTTTGGGCACCTCAACAGAAGAAGCTTGTCAAGAAATTGGAGGAAATGGTTAAGTGACTAGAAAGCCTTACAGTATATTTGAGCCAATACAGAGTAAAGATAGTGGTATGAATATCCTACAAATGCTACATTCATAAATCTTACTAAGCTAGTACAGAAGAATAAAGATTGATAACTGTTTGAAAAGGGCGAAATCCTTGCTCATGTCACTCAGATCAATGCTGTTCTCAGAGTAAGACACTTCACAGGAAGCAGCAGAAGTAGAATTGATCTTAACACATATAAAAAATTGTAATGGCACATGCCATAGAAAAAAAAGAAAGAATAGACCTCCGAACACCAAAAAATCTTTTGATGATCCAAGTTAACTTGAAAAAAACAAACAAATCAGCCCAAAGCAAAATATCACAACTCAAAAAAAGGCCTCTAAAACTGACCAAAGGTAGCCTTCTCATAATGAAGAGCAATGTACTTCACTGTTCTGGTTCTGTAGTTCGTACTGTATCCTGCTCTCAGATTCTCCTTTACCCAGTTTTCTGGTTTTATACTCATTCATAGTTTCTTTGCAAATATCATGTACCCTGCTCATTACTCTGAATTGTTCCTTTCTATACACATAGACTGTTTTTTGAAAATATATAGGATACTATTTTTTTTTCTCTTTGTAGTCAACTCGAGCTATCACAATCTCAGGTTTATTTTATTCACAGACAGACAATTCTTGGAGTCAAATTTCCTTTATTTCTTGTCAGACTTGTTAATGCATTTAATTTGAAATATTAGGTGGAAGCAAGTAATGTGTATAAAATATTAATAATCTCACTGTTGTGCATTCATTATTTCAATAAGGAAAAAATGAGGCAGAAAAATCAAATATAATGAGACCATTACAGAAGAAGAAACAAGGTAATCAATTTCTAATATATAACACCACTACAATGATATTAGCTGTAATTTAAACAAAGTAATCTGCTTTTGTTTGATATGCAAAATGCAAATGAGACATTTTAGTAATGCTCCCATCTCACATCAGTGATGCTAATGAGGAGATGATAAGGTTAATAAATATTTTCTTTTATTATAGTGGGGTTTTTTAAAACTGCATATTGGGTTGACAAATTCCTTTGCAAACTTGACAATGCCACTTCAGATAAAACAAAGTTTTTCCTTTCACAGACACAAACAGAAAATTATATGACACTTGTATTTTTCCTGAAGCAGACATTCAATATCAGAACCACATTTTAACTCTGAATATATTATAAATCATATAACTGGAACTTGCTGATGCACTTACCAATGCTTGAGAAGTAAATCACTGTTAAAATAAGTGGTCAAATTCCCATGCTACTAATAATTTATCCTCTATTTGAGTTGCATTTGAGGTCATTTTATCCCCTGAGAAAAAAAGAATACGGTATTCTAATATCTACAGTTAGGCTTGAATTTACAGAATCAAACTTTCAATAAAAATTAATGAACAGAGCAATACATAAAATACACAGAAATTAAAACAAGAGAGAAAATCCAGGTAAGGAAGTCTTTGCATTCAATTTTTTTATTGTCTTCTAACACAACTAAGTTCTCATCTCTAGCAAGGACTAAAATTAAAATAGAATATATGAAATAACATAAAATACACCATCTCTATAAATTTTAATGGTTAATCTTGGGGATTCTTAAAAATTTGGGTAGATTTATTAATGAGTTGCACAGAAAAAAATACGTAACAATAACAGAAGGGTCATTATGGCCCCTGAACACTTGTCAGTGAGAAAAGACAACAACTATACCTTAAAGAGCTGACACAACATATTAAATCTAAAAGGGGCTGCAGTTGGATCTTTTTCTGAAAATAAGCTGTAAAGGAAATTCTGGAGTAAAGCCTAATATTTCCATTCTATTTTTAAACAAGAGATATTTCAAAGGTTTTAATACACTTGGAATGCATATTCAAGCACATGAATGAACATCTGAACCAAAAATCTGAGGGCAATTTTGATTCAGCAAGAGTTTCATCACTGTCTTCAGCAGTGGTAAACAGGAGTAGTTTCAAAAGCTTTAGTTCTAAACTTCTGAGGATCAGACTTCATTCATCAAACTACTTCATCCAGTTCCAAGTCTTCACATTTTCCATGGGAAAGTAAATAATATATAATCTAAAACTAAATAATATATAACCTAAATCTAAAACTTAGTGACATCTACTATTTTCTCCTAATCAAGCTTCCTGAAGATAAACTGGAAGCTTACAAAGTTATATCAGCTACATCAGCTCAAAACCTCTTAAAATGGTACCTATACTAAGCAATATTAAAGTATCAGGTGGTATGGAGTATATCTGAAACACAATTTTAAGTGCAAATGAGCTTTTTTCAGTTCATAGCTGATAATAACCATCTGGAAGGGCATAATCTGTGATACTAACTATCTTTAACATAAAGTCTGCTCTCCAATTTGGAATTGGTAATCAGAGAAGCAGTTAAAAGTTTAATGTTGGTCTGTTGCTATTACAGCTTTCTTCTTGAATCTTAAGAAATATTGAAGGTGTGTTTTAAACAACCTCTTCAATAGTTCAGATAGATACATATAGAGACACAGAAATAGAGATAGATAGATAGATAGATAGATAGATAGATAGATAGATAGATAGATAGATAGATAGATAGATATCATAGATACAGGCCTTAATGAATTTCAGAATGATTTTATAGCCATTTCTAGAAGCTTGATATTCTGCAAATTTAAGCCTAGGCGTTCTGGGATAAAAATAAACAGGAAGAACTTGTGTTTAAATTTGTCTTTAGAGTCCATTCTACCTTTTTTCAAGGCCACCCAATGCTCTTCATGTCCACTGCTGGAACTTCATATGTAAATTCACCAAGCATAATTCAGTCATGGCTTCTGTGGTTTGATGCTGATAACTTCATTCCATCCCTTTTTGACCTCTGGGTTAGACTACCAAAAAGCTTTATTTTATTATGCTGTCTGTGCACCTACTAACACAAAAAGGTGTTGAAAGCATTTTAAGCCACACTAAGCAGCCTCAATTTAATCTGATAATCTTTGGGGAGTTAGTTCAATACCTATTGTCAAACACTTATTACATTTTATAATTGCAATAGCTTCCAGCATATTCTGAAACATGTTTATATGACTCACTGACCCCAGATTTTCCTATTCACAGGGAAAGACTTTTATGTTCTATACTACAAAGTGGTATCACACCTCTACTTTTAATTTGTGTTTCACTTCCATGCTAGTTGGGAATTCATTCAGAGAGAGCATTCATTGCTGGCTCAATAAACTTGAAAATTAGGAAAACAAAAATCTGAACTCCATTTTCTTTCTTTTCTTTTTTCCCTTTCTTATTTTTTAACTCTAATTAACCCTAGCTCAAGCTGGCAGAGTGATTTTGTCAGTGGCACTTCTTCACAAGTTAGGGGGAGCATGAGTTTGCATGAAAGGTACTACAAAAGCTTGGTAAGTATTTTGCTGTCACACGAGCACATTGGCTCTGTATTGCCAGCACAATCAGTCAGATGAAAGAGTTTCTCAAACTCAGCTTAACACAGCGTCAGTGATAGCCCCACCACTAAAGCATCACAAAACACAGCACCCATCCTTTGGGGTGGTCAAAGAAATAAATAAGCACAATGCAAATGAATAGTGCTGGTCTAGGCACTACATTTGAGACATAAGTCAATCAGATAGTAGAAACTGAGGGAAATCCTATCTAAGCTCTTTTCTTTTACTCTTTCACACACTCTCTCTCTCTCTTAGCAAAAAGCATTAAAGCACCTGAAAGAACACTGCTTGACAAGAAAAGACTGAACAGCTAGACAGCTGAACTTCTATTTACCATAAAATGACCCCAGGGGAAAAGAAATAATTAAAAATAGAAAAGATCCTTATGTCTCTTTAAAAATATCTGTCTCCTAAAACAGGCTATGAGGTCACTAGTAAGGCAACATGACAATTGCCTCTGGCTTACACTTAAAACTCCAATGTAAAGACCTTTTTCGATATAACCTGTTGAAATTTAGCTTCTTATATTGGAAAAATATAAAATTATGCATGTCAAACATTTAATAACATTTGTCATTCTGGACCTGATTAAAAAGAAGTAATATCTATAGAGAAATGCAGTAGTCCTCTGCTTTATTAACACCAAACACTACAGCATGCAGTAGTCTACACATTACCTGGACACCTATAAGATACCAGTAGCACATGATTTGTGCGACTAGACTGACCAGTCAAGCAACATTTTGAAAATATCCAAAAGAGAGAAAATATGTTTAAGGAAAACAGATCTATATGTTTAAAATAAGAGCTACAAAGCTGGATACATTAAAGGAAATAATAATTTATCATAACAAAACAGAAGAATGTATTTAGAAGTGGGATCTCAATTAAGGTGCAGAATGTAGTAGAACATAGTTCAAGAATAAAAATTATTTTCTTGTACAAATAAAAATCACCAGTATTGAAGACATTTGATTTAAGGAAGAAATCAGAAACAAAGGATGAGCACTGAAGAAAACACCTGGATTATTTTGAGTAAAAAGGACTTCTTCATCATTTTAAAAGAGATATGTTGGTTTACAATTTGATTTTTAAAATCTTTAGGAAAAAAGGTCATTATTTTTATTAAATTGGCCCAAACATTTGTGTATTTTATTCATTTTAAGCATTTTTGATACCCTTGATGGTAGCACTACTTCTCTCTGACACACTGAAAAAATATCACTGTCTATCTGGATGAATCATCAGTAACCTGTTCAGCCTCATTTGGTGGGTATCTCAAGGAAAACTGCTCAAATTTCTATGATTTGCATTTTATTGAAAGTGCCAGTTTCTGTCTCCATTATTCTGCTAAGTCAGTCGACCACAGAAAACTCAGAAACTGGCAGCTGACTTGTGCACATTGTGAAACTCCTGTAATTTCTCTGGGAGACCCATAATGTACCATCTATGCATTGAAAGGAAAACTAAGGTGCTATGAGTCTAAATGATAAATTTAATCTAGTTGCATTATTTAGTCCTATGTCTTCATGAGTTTCCAGTGGAAAAACAGTTAATGCTCTACATCTGTAGATGTAGCCTTACTTCTCCCCTTTGTAGACGCAGACACACACACACACACATACACACAGAAATACTAATTTCAGTTAAAATAGTGTTCACTGAAAGCTTTTCTGTACCCTAAGCGTAGCTATGTCATATCACACAATATCTTAAGTTACACACTATGCTGACTGACACCTCTATTTCTGTGATTAATTTTCTTTGACAACCTAGGCAAAAACCTTTCATGAATTATAGCCAATGTTTTTCTTCCTATTACAGAAAAGTGGTTTATTTTTTCTGTCTCTTTTTTCTAGGGCTTGGGGCAGAGGTTTATAGCTAAACCCTTAATGTGGAGCATCTTGGAGGATTCTTTTCCCCTGAATAAATCATGTCTTCCACGTCCCATATCCCTTTTAATTTCTGCCCATATTTTGCCATAAATGTCCCTTCAGAGTATGAGATGAATGCACAATTTCATTTGGGGTAGAATTTTTTTCAAATGAATTCTAGTGACATTATCTAAAGGGAAATTAATATTTTTGTGCAAAACAAAAGCTCTGGGGCTAAAACATCTGGTTGAGAAATTTTAACTCTACATGAAATCAAGAGTTTCATAAGTCTCTCCACTTCTTATGGTTACTTAAACTGAAAAAGTAATGGCCAGTTAAATGCACAACAAGAAATAGGCTTCTATTGTATTTACTCCTTGTACATTTACAGAAACTACTCTTACTTAATGTCTTGAGAGCTCAAGTTTCTCGAGTTTGCACAACAAGAAGAGGACCTAGAAAAGAAGAAATGACTGACTAAAACAGCCTCCTGTTTGGCAGAGTGTCCTCTGCCCATGCCCATGTAGGCACACTAGATGTGAATATATGTGCAAATCATAACTCCATCTCTGCAGTGCTTTCTCATACTGCTTTTGTTTAGTTAAAGCTCTATAGACCTGTATGATAAGTGTCTGGGAAATGCTAATTATGCAGTCTAAAATTCTTACGAAGAAAACAAGGCATTTGGAGAAGCTATAAGGAAATAATAATCTGTACTACCTCAATTTAAATTGAGTTGCTGTTTCATATTATCATGGGATTGCTAGGATTAATGACCACAGAAATGAACCACAACATTCAAGGACTGAGTGTTCAAACCATGACCCAGTAAAAATTTAAATGCATAGAAACTGGTATATAAATGAACAATTAAAGAATATGAAAAATATTTATTTAAAAATAAAAAAGTATGGATTGTTCCTGTATTTTCATGCTGGTTTGGGTTGTTGGGGTTTTGATTTAAAAAAAAAATCACTTATCATTTATGTATATATAGAGAAGATTTTTGACAAAGACTGGGATGTTAAAGTTCTAATGTCTTCTAAGCACATAAACTCAAAATGTCACTATCTTGCAAAGGAATAATGAAGCATCACACACAATATTTTCAAGAATTTGATTATCTAACAGAATATTTTAAAAAAGAGGGTGTTTTGCAATTAAAAATGGGTTTAGTAAATGCTATGCATTCTGTACTATCTACTCTATATTTTTGATCTGCCTTTATTCTTGCCGTGGTCCTTCAACAGTTCAACAGTTTAAGGGAGCATGATTAAAAGTTTTTTGTGGTATTGTGGGGTTTTCCTCCCCTGGTCATTACTAAACCTTAATATTTAATTGAAGTGTTCTGCTAAAAAGCTGGAATACTGTCATTAATATTGTATTGGAAATCTCAGAGCATATTTTCAGTGAAAGAAATTTCCTGAAATAAATTTTTCTTTACTATACTCATAGGATCTTATAAGGATAAAGACCATGCAGTGCTTTAATACATGAGCTATAAATAAAAAAATTAATCCCAGTTTAGATGTTTTTTTGAAAATATTTCACATATATCAAGAACCTTTTATTTCTCATGTTTTCCACTTTCCACAATTCAAGGTAAATTTTCTTTATTCCTGTTTCTTTCCATGTTCCCTATTATTCCAGATTAATATGGGTTTTTTTTAGTTTATTTCATTTTTTTGTTTTAGAAGGAAATTTTATATTTTACATTTCTTTCAATATTTTAAATTTTTAAATCCATTAAGGGCTGATACTCAGAATATGCTAAACAGCATCTCTCCATCTGGAAATGGTAGACCATAGGTAAAGCATATGGTGTTCATTAACGTGAACGGATGGAAGGTGCCATGCTTTTAAGCATATCAATAAGTTCTATACATACACATTCCCTTAAGGAAAAACTCTGTGTCAATAAGCTAATAAGTTTGATTTACAAAAAACTTTTAGTCAGCTACTCAGCGAGTAGTGTACAATCTGTACACCTCATAGAAAGAAGCACTTTCCTTAGTTATAATACTGTAAGTCATAAAAATAGGACCATAAGTCCTATTTTCTAGAAGGACACATGTTCATATTCCATAAACTGTTTGCAGTAAAGTGAAGCAATCAGATGAAAATAAACCCTAACAACAAATAAAGAATAATTAGGGAGATAAATTGCTACTTCATTTAAAAGGAGCTAATAGATTAAACATATGCATACGATTCACTGGACCAGAGGTTTTTTTCTCTGCAGTAAAGAAACTAATTTGTCTTGGAAGCTGCTTTGTGCTCACACACATTCCCATCACAGCTGAACTACATCACAGCTTCAAGCAGTGCCACTGAAAGTTCAGATGGGTCCTATTTTGAATTCCATCTCGCCTTATTTAAGCATCTGTTTGCTTCCATGCTCTCTGTGTTCCTCCCAGTAGTAGCAGCTGTTTTGTCTCTCAGTTCTGTAGTATCTACTGCCTAATGTATATTAATCTAAGGGAGCAAAGGTTTGTAATCTCCGCCTTTAAAAAAAAAAACCCTCTTTGTTTTTCTCCAGAGGAAGAAAATTAAAGAATATTCCAGAAAAAACAAACAAACAAACAAAAAACCCCAAAACAATACAAAACCACAAAACTGGTCTAAAGTAATTTATTCCAAAATATCAAAATTTCACAGAATGAATGATTAAAAATGTCTTATCATGAAACTGCAGAAAAAATATTTAGGGAAAAAAAGCCCATATACATGAATGCAGAAATATGTAATAATTGTATATAGCAGAAATCCATAATAATTTTATATAGCAGAAACACACATTTATTCAGTAATACATGAGTGGTTAAAACTCTCTTCTCTCATGTTTTACAGGAGAAATATCTTTTCATTTCATTATATTGCATGAATCTTGTCCTTTGCTTCTGTCCTGGAGGCATAATCTCACATTTGTAACACTGGATTTTGACCTGTGCAAGTGCTAAAAGCATGAAGTGAGAAGGAAGATTTCTTTAGGTGGCAAAATAAAGAAAGATAAAAGGAGATCTTGGAGAAATAAGAGCAATACTCTCAGAGAATAAATTGAGTACTTCAGAGTTAGAAACAACAGTAACACTGATATGTTTGTAATTAGAAAGCAGCTTCACTATTATTTTAAAGATATTTTGGTGTATACTGTGCTTCTATTTGGGAATACAAATTAGCACTAAGAGTCAGTATAAACCTTGTTATGTATAGGTCTGCCCAGATATCTCAGCACATGAGCAGCAATTACTAGCAAATGTTGCTCTCCTGTTGTGCTACCTGGCTGCCCAAGCAGGTGGGCAGAGCAGCCAGGGAAGCAGACCCAGCCCGGAACAAATGTCGTGCCTCAGGACAGTGGCCAGCTGTGTTTGTTCAGGAAAGAAAGTCAGTGCAGCAGAAAAGTGTTCCCTCCTTGGAAGATAAAAGGCACAAGTAGAAGACTGTTTGGGAGAAACAGCTTCTCTGAGCCAAAACAGATACACACTGCACACGGGTAAATTTAAATCTACCTCAAAAAACTGAATATATTATTTACATATACTTGTGGAAGCAGAGAACAGTAAATCTTAACCACTGAAGTCCTCTAAATAAGAAGACAACTCCAGTATGAAGAGATCTAAATCTAGGGTGAAGTACTCATGCTGACTGTGTTAGAAGCCTCTGCTTCCACTACAGCGAATCTAATGAGGTAAAGCCTGATTTAGAGCACATTCTACTCTCTGCATGATGTGATTCCAAAGTTTCAGGCACATCTTATGCAGAATGAAACCTCTAGGCCTTGTGGTTTTGATGAAAACATCAGATACTGATAGGTTTGCTTCAGTCTGGTTGAAAACTAAATGCCAGTAATTTCTTTTGAGACCAGCACAGGGGTCAGAAAGAAAAGCTTAAAACAAAACAAGGGCTTGTCTACAGGTTCAAATCATATCTTAAGGATATGAAGAAACCTGTTTTGATCCTGAATCTGGCCAATTACTTTTTTTTTTTTAATGGCATTTTTAATCCTATTTAATTACCTTAATCATCTGCTACTAATCTGAAAGAATCAATTTGTTCTAATTTTAAGCAAAAGTTTTAAAATTGTCATTAAAACCTATATGGTTACAAGTGATCTATTATTCCTAGGTTCACAATTATTTTCCCCTAATATTTATCTGATTGATTCACTTCGGCTGAACTTTAGATCCCTTGCATTTTTTTCTAGTGTTCAATAAAGGCTATGCTCTAGTCTTAAACAAAAAAAAAAAAAAAAATAAATAAACTGGGGAAGTACCAAAACCAAAAATGTGGAAAAACTGAAGGGAATATATAATGTTGTGTTTATTCTTGGTAGACAGCTTTAGAATTAGAAAAATCTGGGGTACAAGGGGGAAAGCCCTGGCTTCTTCCGCCTGTGATTGATGTTTACAGAGACATAAAACATTTTACTGCAAACCATGTGCCTGGGGAAATCTCAGCAATTTGACAATTTTCTATGCCCTATCTGCCTCTATTAAGTTACAACATGATTCTTCAGGCTCTTTTGTATAGTGCATTGCACAAATTTATCTCAAAGCACTTCACAGGTCAGTCCAACAAATAAGTAGATACAAAACAAAAGCATGACAGTGACTAGATATTTAAGAAGATTAAATGGAGATGTTTTCAAAGGAACTCTAATGCTAGTGATAGCCCTGACTTTCATGAGTTTCTATTTGATTTTACAAAAACATTTAGAAATTATAGTTAATTTAAAGAAAAGTAAATGTACAAACATTTGTACATGTACATAAATAAATGTACAAACATTTCTGTACTAATTCTATCTGATAGTATGGTTAAAGATGATTTTATTTAATATGTGTGTAGCTCATGTATGTGTATGTAGTACTCACAAATAATGCAATTACCAGCAAGACGTGGCAGTAGTAGCAATCAGGCTTGCAGGGGTTTTTTGTTTTGTTTGTAGCTTTTTAGTTAACAAAATATCAGGAAACATCTTTGTGAATTCATTCACAGTTCATCATTTTTGCGCACTGAAATTGAAAGTGCAAGTACTTGTCAAATGGATTGATATAATGTCTCTAAGTCTCAGGATAACTCTGTAGCATTTGCTAAATGCTAAATTATAGTTTTCCTCAAGTCTAATCCTCCCAAAAATTTCTCTCAAATTAAAAAAACAATTTAAAGTAAATAAATTGAATACTGACTTTCAAGGTATCACACTGGGTCAACTATTTTTGATTCATTTCTTCTCTTCATATTAGGCTGCAATTCATTTTGTATATGGTCCAGTAATTCTATAACACTTCATATTTTCTACTACCCTAAAAACTGACAGATTTTTTCCTATTTCTTTCACCCTGCAGTGCAAAACTGCCAGCAGCTATTTATAAAATATCCTCAGCAGAGCACTAAATATATATATCTAAAAGTCTTTGAGCTTACTACCTTGGTACTTCTAGTGGCCTATAAGGTAGCAAAATAACGTGACCCTGAAGCAGAAGGATACCTATGTACCCTGTTTCACCTCCCTAGCCCTGGTGGTGATGCTGTGCCTGATGCCCCCCAGGACAGAGCTGGCCTTCCTGGCTGCCAGGGCTCACCCTGCCATCAGCCAGGACCCTCTGGTCCCTTTCCACAGGGCTGTGGAAACCCAACATTCATTTGAGTCCTGTGCCCAAGGTGTTAATGAAGGTGCTGAGGAGAGCTGGGCCTGAGATGGATCCCTGCAGAGCCCCGCTAGTGGCAGTTGCCATCCTGATGTCACCCCTTCACTGTAACCCTCTGTGCTCCACCTGTGAGCCCATTGCTCACCCACCGTGTAACACCATTGACCGGTTGTGTGCTGGGTATTCTGTCCAGAAGAACACTGTGTGAGACCTTATAAAAATCTTTGCAGAAGTCAAAAATATTACATCTACTAGCTTTCCTAGCTGTGTTACTGTGTTGTTGAAGGAAATAAGGCTTGACAAACTGGATTTTCCTATCGTGAAGCCACATTGACTGTGACCAATGATTGAATTGTCCTCCAAGTGTTTTTCAGTACCTCCTGAACAATCTTTTCCATGATTTTCTTTAATTTAACATGCTCAAAACAAATATATATTTTTATAAACAGAAAGTCTACTTTAGTTTTCCAGTGAAAGCCTTCTTCATGACAAATTTACCCTATATAACATATTTTTTCCTTATCCATTTAAAGATATTTTCAGTAGAAATAGAAGACTTGTCCTTTTTTATCTGTGTAGTGGCAGATCGTTATATCCTTTTTTCAGGATCTTTTGTATGAACAATTGCCTCTTTCAGCTGAATATACAACATAATGATTTCTAAAACTCTTAGCATTCTGATTTGTTCTGTTCTGGATCCCTGACACTGTTTGTTTGTTATTTGTTTGCTTGTTTGTTTTAAGTGTCTTCCAAAGAAAACTTGACACAGTAGTCTGCGCCAAAGTCTCACCACTGCCAAGTAAAAAGCAACTTTTGACAGTGACAAAGTAGTGATACAGCAGTGAGGGAAAATGGTATAAAACTCACAGATTGATTAGAAAAGGAGGAGACTTAAAGAGTTCTAATTCCATAGCAGTAGAATGTGTTCCCATTTTTTAAAGGAAATATTAATTATTTGGAATACAAAAAAATAGAATTTTATACACTGATGATAAGGCTCGGTCAACAAAAATTAGGGTATAAATTAAGAATTTCATATATAGAATTAGCTATAGAATACTCAGAATATATCTAGGACAATATAGACATAGTTTCCCTACCTAAAATTGGAAATAGCAAAAAAGCTTTCAGGGAAGACCACACAAAACTGATGGCAGTATAGATCCCAAATTCCTAATCAAGAAGAAGGCTAAACAATTTCTCCAGAATAGGAAACCTGCTTATAAACATAAGGAAGAAAAGAACAAAGTTATTCTAAAATGCTCTTTGACATTATGCAAATAGAATATTTGTGTAGATGAAGCCTTCATTTTTTTGCCTTCATTTGGACAGACTCAGATTTTTCTCAATGAGTCAAAGAAAAGGAGAGGAAAATAAAGAGGTAAAGCTATTATTCCATACACTTGGAGCACTTTTGATATCTCTAAAAACAACTGCAAAATTAATCTGCTTGTGCACAGAAAGGGAGAGTTGGTTGTGTTTCCATGCTACAGTACTTCTTCAGCCCCCTTAAAACTGGCCACTGTTCCCTTCACTGGAAGGAAGAGTCATTTCATGCGCAGGTTCATGTGCACATATTTTGGGAAGGAAAAAAAGAAAGGAGAGAAAGAACAGCAGCAACAAAAATATGGGTATGTTGATAGATATGCATGAATTTATTTTTTTATAGAATATCTTGAAATCATCTAATTTTTGAAACGCTGCAAACCTGTAGCAGCCTCAGTGAAGCAAATAGGCAATGGATTATAAGAGAAATACCCCATCAAATTATTTTATTACTGTACAGATTAGAAGCAATAAGTACACCATCATATGAGATATTTTCAACCAGACAAAATATTAGAAATTAATCTAGAAAACTGATCTTGAGAACAGATCATGGACTAAAATATGAACATCACAGACTAAAATACTTCACATATTTTTTCCTATATCTAGACCCTAATATTTAATGCTGGAAGTACAGTTTTAAAGGCCAATGCATTCATCTTCTACTGCACATACAGAGAAAGATTTTATGTCCAGGTAAGCATATTTCAAACATATACAACTTACTAAAACTTATTCACTTGTTTTATTGCAAATTACAAGGGATTTATGTTGAAATCAGAGGAATAGTTATAACTACTTTTCAGACATAAATATGCATGGTAATGTTAAATGTTGGACAACAAATTTGATGCTAGTTCATAAGCTGCATGTTTTATATAACTGTAAGTTATTTACAGTATATGTTACCTGTGTCTTCATGTACATCACAAATTTTTATCATTCGCTACAGACAGTATCTGAAAACGAATTCAAAAGAAAAAAAGCCAAAAAAAACCCCAAAGTATGTAAAGAACAGATTCTGTGTTAAATAGGACTGCATAAAGGAGTGCACATCAAAAAGTATGCACCATGAATACCATCAATAAAAAAGATGCACACTGTGTGACAAAATACCTCATAACCAGGAATACAAAACTGGTCTCAGTACTCTGGATTTGAATGAAGTAATTATTTGCAACAGCCCATTACCTACATTTTTGATAATTCTATTCAGCAGGAAGTTAGCTTTTACTAGACTTTCAAAAGATTATTTTCTTTAGAAGAATGTTAAATGAAAAATAACACCATAATAATTTTGAAGTTTTTTCCCAAGATCTGATTTCCCAGGATTCTCTTGAAGTTTGTGTATACTCCTATCTTTCTGCATAAAGTCATGTGAAAATGGTGGAAAATTTCTTCAAAATTAAAATAACAAAATAGTAATAATATTTCTAACTGAGTATCATTATGTAATTCCTAACATAAGTGCAAATTTCTGCTGCAGTAACCTTTTCTGAGCTATAAGGTGAGCCACTCCTAATTCCTACTGAAGGGCTGGCAACCTAGCAAAATAACTAAACTCATAAAACTGGCACACTGTTCTTGGTAACTTCTATGCCCTAATTTGACATAAGACAGAATCTCAGCTTCTGAGAACTTTTTAGAAAGTTATTATCTCCGTCCTTCCATCAATTACTATGGGTGAACAGAGGATTACAATTTAGGCAGCTTATTAGGGCTCTCACTAATACAATGGGTTTTCAAAAAGCTTGAGGGGTAGCTGTATTTGGGTCTGTGTTGAACTTGACCAGCACATTATATCAGCATGGCTCTACTCTTGCAAGACTGGGAAATAGGTTCTTACATTAGCTGACCTTATTTACAAACAGAAGAAACAAACAGCAAGAACAAAGAAGTCTTTGTTAAATACACTTAAAAGCACATTTTGTGCTGTTCTACTCATTTCAATAGTCTCAGTAGTGACAAATTTTAAAATGTACCTATGCCTCAGAGGAAAAACTAATTCATGAATGTTGTACTTTGTACATATCATGTTTCTAGCATACACTGTTTAGGTAGAACTTCAGTAGCCAAGAAAAAAAAAAAAAAAAGAAGAGCTATCAAAGCTCATTGAGAAGATATAGAAAAAAAGAAAAAATATTTCTCACATCAGTCATTTTCTTTCACAAGTAACCTTTTATTTTCTTTCTGAATAATACAATTCTTGGGCAAACATTTGCTCATAGTCAACACATTTCAAAATTTAAAGCAATATAAAGTCTGCTAAGAAAACCAACCAAATCCCATATCATCATGATAGTCATCAAATACAATAATGCCACACTTTTTTGAGGTGGAAGATGTCATTGGGCCAATAAATTTCATTCTCCAAATACCCAGGACAAATACTGTAGAATAGTAATGAAATAATAAGACACTGCTTGATTTCTTAAGGTGACAAATCCTTTCAAAGAGGATTTGGTCATTGAGTAAGAATTTACCTTCTAGTTCTTTTCATCAAGATTAATGAGGTGAAGTAATATATGGATTTATTGACTCTAAGGACTGGACATAGTAAAACTTGTTCTTTTTTCAGTAAATAAAACAGAAATTACTCAGAAGGTAGAGTATGTGTGCAATCCATTTCTTTTGGTGAATTTTCACACCATAAAGGAATTCTTTGGAATTAAATACTTCTGATTAGCCAGGAGAAAAAGTTATTTAAATAGAAAATGTAATACTGATTTCCATTTAGCCCTTTTCTGAATCACACACTTGCAGTTATAACGTATAAACTAAATCAAATAGAGGGGTTTCAGAGGGAAAGTGCCTTAAAGCATAAGGCCCTTTGGGCAAGCAGTAATAATGTATAATTCCATGAGTGAACAACATTAGGAGAAGAACTTGGGCACTAAAGAAAACAGAAAGAGATTGTTAATAGTTTTCACAAAGATTTTTTGTTCTTTTAGTAGTTATTTTCCATTGGGGTTTTTAACCTTTTTTTTTCTTTTTCTGACAGCTCCCTATTTTCTGAACTTTCTAGAAGTGTTAATGTAAATAGAGAGATATCCTAGAAAGGAACACTTCTGAAGACCATGATTTTGTACTGGTTACCAAGGAAAATGCTGCTACTCAGTGCAATGTGCAAATGCAAGAGAGAAGATGATGGGAAATGATGAGTGGATGAAGAAACTCTTTAGGTGGCCCTTTGCACAGATAAAATGGGTCAAGGTCCCTTTTACTGGTGTATTTCAAGAAAATCACTCTATGGCAGATCTTACAATTCCAGCACAGACATTTTCATGCTTACCAATGTGTGTATCCACGATACATTCTGACCGACAGGAATGGTACTTCTTCTCTCTTTCCTCTCTTTCTTTTCTTCTGTATGTAAATAAAAACTCAAAATGAAGCAAAAAACCTTGGAAACATGCACATATTGGTGACAAAATTCTAAATAATAAAATTTATTATGCATTTGTTTATTATTAGAAACAGTTCTTTCCAGGACATTAACTGATTACTATGTGAATGTTTATCCTAAGAACACATAATCCTCTAAAATTACATGAAAAAGATGAGGGTGGACACAATCAGTTTGAGTATTTTTATTTATTCCTGTAAACAAATAAATAAATGATTGTTGAGGAGAAAGATAAAAAGAAGGTTTTTATTTAGTACATAGTCTGCTAATCTGCTTCAGGTTGGGGTGTTTTCATGCTGTCACAATAACCTGTAGTTCTTAATATTTTACATAAATGAAATTCCAATCAGAAGAAATTTAAAGAAAGCAGAAAGCAGAAAGTGAGCACCTGGTGGCAGAGAGATGCGGGTATTCTGTTACTTCATATGCATGGGTGTTTCATGTGTGTATTTTTCTTCAGCATAATCAGCCTCAGAGGGACCATTGAGACCCTGCTCTATCTAGTGATCAAAAGGGCATGTGTGATCTCTTAACAATTTGATGTTTGCATGACATTTAAGTCCAATTTATTTCATTTGTGTTATGACAGAGGACATACTGAGGAACCACATTTAACTTCAGAGGAATTTAAATACTTTGGAAGACTCTGTTTTAGCTAAAGCTCACTAAATTAGGAAAGACTTAAGGAATGTGCAAATGTTATCTAGAACTTCATATTTACCTTTGCAGTAACATCTATTATAAAGCAAAAGCTATAGAAAGGCACTGTTTGTTGTCATTTTGTTTTGCAATAGTAAACAAATGTTGACACAGATTGTATATATAGGACATATTCAATTGGGCAATCATTAATACATTGATTAATGAATAAATAAGTCTTTCAAACTGTTTTGCCTTCAATGGTTAGATACAGTCATGCAAGTAGAAATCAGTGATAGATCAGAAATCATCCATGTGCAGCTATGAATAGCTTTGTATGCTTTAATGCACAGTCTTTTGTAATTCCTCAGCTCACCCCTTAGTGTAGCAAACAGATTTAGCTGTCAGATTGTAACATTTAAGTGACTGAAACCAGCATGTGCCCATATATCTTTATAGGTCAGTTTTTTAATGAGAGAATCACCAAATGACTTAGTTACTAAGCTCCTTAACATTCCATTGACTTTATCACACTGAAGACTGAAATGCAGACAAAATTAATTTTCTTCAACAGTTTTGTCCTTGGTGCTTCCTTCTGTTCAACTGCTTGAGGCTTGCTTCTTCCATAGAGCAAAATGACATTGGAATAAACTCCTGTCTTGGGCAAATAACCTCATCCAGCTCACCTCCAGAGGCTGTAAATGTCAAGGTGCCACTCAAAGTGATGAACTTAATGAGCACATACCAAGCATGATATTAGCTCTAACATTGCCAATGAATGCAGGCTGTTATGCAAGTTTTTTTGGACTTGCATTCCTTGGCCAAACAAAAAATCTCTTACTATAACCTGTGAACCAGTGTAAACAATAGCCATTGGCCCTCAAAGGTGTCTGGATATTAACCCCATTAAGTAGTTGTACCTTTTATAACTGCATGATGAAATGGAGCTGACAGATTCCCTTATGCGGTGTGAAGAGATTAAAGCATTTTTTTCAGTATTTTTTATTTTATATCTCTATAAAGAATGTTACATAATCAATGCATTGGTAGAAGAAAACACATTTTTCAAAATATTTAAATTATACTTGCATTTCAATTAAACAAACTTATAATAGCTTAACAAACCAATGAGATAGGCTTCAAATCAAAGTATGAAAAACACATTTTTACTTTTAGTCCTTGGAATAAAAAGGTTTTCTCTCTGAAAAACAAGCAGTTCATATAGATTTTGAGGTTTATACTTTGCTCTACACCTAGTGTAATACTGGTGTTACTTGCGAAACTGATTATTTTATTGAATTAACTTGTGTCAGCTGGGACATAATTACCACATCTCAGACTTTTTTAATGGGTAGGCTAGATTATATATTTCTTTTAAAATAACTTTTACATTGAATATACAGTTCAGTAAACAATAAATGCATTTAAGTTTATATGTGTATCTAAAAATATCAGTTTATATAATTTAGACGAAAAATTTCACACTTACTCTTTTTAAACCTTTCAGAAACATTAATTATCTATGTGCACCTTCCTTTATCTGTCAGTCTTCTAGTATAATAGATGATGTAAGAGTTATTAAAGCAAACAACATTTTTGTTTATAAAAATTGTAGTTAGCATTGATTAGAGACATAACTTACTCCGAGGAAATCAAAATTCATATTTTATTGGAAAACATCACTGGATGTTTTTAATATTTATGCACAAAGAAAGAACTAGGATTTTTTTTAATGAAAAGTCAAAATTATTTCACATGCAGACGGCTATAATCTGCTATGAGAATTTACATGGAATTGCATGTCATTCTCTGTAAAGTAATAATATTTTGAGCCTGTTCCTTGTCATAATTATAATTGCATTTAAATATTTTACTAGTTTGTAAATAGATCTGGTAGCCTGCAACTCTTGCATAAACTTTTGGTTTTTTCTTATGTTTGCTTCTAATCTCCTTTTGAATGTAATGCCATATCCTGGCATAGTGGACACCAAAACTTATCAGGGCAGAAACCAGAGTCCAGCTGCATTTCTGGGGCACAGTAGCCCATTGGTGATCTTACATCCCTCAGGCTGGATTAACCCAGCTCACCAGCTGGAGCCTGGGAATCCATGTACAAATGCACATCCAGGCCTCCTGTGCTGCAGGCTGCTCAGAGGGTGTCTAGGTGAGTGATTCCAAGAAGCAACATGGAACACATGGTTATTTTTATATTCTGAATAAAAATATCATCTCTGCAGCTTGACAGTTATCACATTAACCAAAACTATGTGCTCTTTCACTGTCTTTGCTAGTACACTATCACTGTCACTCTGCTTTTGAAAAGCTCTACACACATCTTTCATTTTCTCTGTTCCTGAATTAAAATCTCCTGATAGTGGAAGGATGGGAAAAGAATAGGTTCAGATTTGAATGAGAAATGACTGAATCACATCATAGAAAAGCAACTTATTAGGGGAATTATATTGTGTGATTTCTAAAATGTATTTTGAGTATAGTTAGCACATGTCCTATTGCACCATTATAGCTAATCTCTCAAAAATTTCTTAAAGTGTGTTTAATTATATACCAAGACTTTTGACACTGTATTCTTTTAAATTATATTTCTGCTTTGGGTTTCACATGCAAATATATGCATAAGTAGAGAAGACATTAGACAAATTTGTTACAGTAACTGAGAACCAAGACAGCTATCTGATTGATACACGCTGCATCAAAAAGGAAAAAAATATTCAGTAGAGGAAAAGCCAAGGAAACAATTAGTAACACCTTGACTTGAGAACAAATTAAATTATATAGGCATTTGTAATTTATGTCTTAAGTTTTTTCTTACCAAAATATATGCTGAATATTTTGACATGAATGGACATGAGATAGACTCTGTTGTATCCTATGCCATGACAGTTTGAACTACTTGGGATACATCTGATTAGCAATGTGAGAGTAAGCGATGGGAAACAGTGCCCCTAGAAAAGTGTTCACTTAATGTTCTCATCAGGCAATGTCTCTCAAGATTATTTGGCCTACAATAGCCCAGAAGACAAGTAGATAATATTTCAGGAAGCTGTATTGGTATGATAATTGATTTTATTGATGATGAGGATATAGAAGCTACTTCTTGTTGTTCCAAAATGGACATAATTATCCTTGGCCATACAGTTGAGTCATTTGCACTGTTACAGATTTTTAAACAATTCATATTCCAGAGTTCTAACCATTTTCCAATAAAGCCCTGGCAGTTTACCTTGTAAACAAAGTCCCTCCCATCTTAGATTAGGAAAGTGCAAGTTTATAGGTTGCTCATTTGAGAGTACCAATATATTTAACCTATCATTAATATTTTAGTGAATAATTCATATAAAAATTAATGTGCACTTTCTATAATGAAACAAATGTGAAAGGTGCAATTTGTCCTATTGTAGTTGATTTATTACTATGCAACAAGGAGAAATTAAATACGAGGTAAGATATATTTTTATTATATTTGTTTTGGAGTGTATGATATTATGCTCACAACAGAAAAGGTACAGATTCACAATTAAGAAAGAACACCACTTTTATTGAGTGTCCATCCTATTTCTGAGATGAATCCAAGACAGCCATTTGGGGGAAAGAAAAGCAGCTGCATGTAGTAATGGGGAAATGCATTGCAATTGATGTAATTTTGTGTCATGCGCTGAAATGATTAGAGATGCTGAACCTATCAAAGGAAACTCTGCTTGGGATAAGGCTAAGGAAAAGAAGTACTTTTTGTATGTTAATTAGAAGTTAAAGATTTTGAGCAGTAACCATTGTCCTAGGAAAGAAAGATCTGGTAAAATTGATGAGTGATGCAAGCAGAAGTCTTTGATAAATATTGTGTGCTATATTTGTAAAGTGGAATGACAAGATTAACACTTTGGGGCATGCACTTGAAAAAGGCAGCAAAAATTGGGAATATTACTTAGCAAAACATTACATCCATTAATCTGTAAAGATCTAAGGAATATTTATATCTTAGAAGAGGTTACCTGAGTTTTACGGCCTACAGTTCATTTTAAATAAATCCTGGGAAATTCATACATTCTGTCCTCTGGGCCAGCAATAAAACATGCAACCAGGATCAGTTCAGAGTCCACCTCTTAATAACATACATGAAAATATTTTTACACTGAAGTGAGTATCAGGCAGAAGGAGATTAACAGTGGATAAGACAAGTTCAATGCAGGCAATGTGCTGCCCACACAGGTAAACTCTGTTCAAATACACTTCTTTTCATGTGCTTTGAAATGTGGGAAAAAAAATCAGCATCTTTTTGGCTTAAATGAACCTGAGGTGCTTTATTAAAAGGTTCTGCTGGCCAAGTGAATTTATGCCAGTAATAAGATTCAAATTAGCAGGGCATACTGCCAATATCTTACATGTACTGAAGAAAGACCACAGCAAATCTCTAAGTCTCTTGCCATGTACTGGGTTGATGAGGCGCACTATGAAGTCTCAGCACATTATTTCTAAATCTCTCTTTTGAGAAGAGGATCTGTACCAAATGTTGCATTGTAGACCAGACCTAACAAAATAAAGTTAGTAAGGATAGGTAACTGAAGGTTTGGGATTTTATTTTCCTTTACTCTTCCTTTATGGCTGTTTTATAAGTAATTTTGAGAAACATTATCACAGTCAGTAATTCAGTAACCGTGGATGTATAATATTTCTAAGCGCAAATAGCACATGGTACATTACATGAGATTCATGCTATTGAATATTTATTTTAGAGTGAATCTGAATTCACAAAGCAACAAAGTAAAGCTTTCCTTTTGGAGAAAACTAACATTGCAAATTATATCATTATTTCTATTAGGTCGAAGGGTTGGACAGGACTGATAGTGTGCATATTGGAACATCAAGGAGCTCACAGAAGAGCCTTTGCAGATGCCCACAATAAGGTAGTACATCAGGCCAACTGAAACAGCTGTTTGGCAATAAAGTGCTGTCACTACACAGCTTTCTATCTTGATGGAAAAGAAGGTGGGAAGAGGCACTTACTCCAAGGTTTCTTGGATTTATGTACATAACTTCTAATATTCAGTCTGAAAAAGTTAGACTGTAAAAGTCAGTGTTAGGGAGGGGATTAGTTTTTTCTTTACTTCCCTAAATCACAGTCTCAAGCTATCAAGCTGCTGTTGCTTCCAGCCAGGCATCACTCCATCTATTCAACTTCTGAGGTGATTCAGCTTCAGATTGCTATCTGTTGGGTAGCTGTAGGGGAAAAATCAGCAATAAACTCTCAATCCTGGAGATGAGTTTTCCTCACTTAACATTTCCAAAGATAACTTTCCAGTGGAAGCAAAGTTTTAGGGTAAAGTTATGCAGGTCCTTTTCAATCCTTCATGTTCTAAGCGAGGACTTTGACACTGGATGTTTTGATGACATGGAGGGAGAACTAGTTTTGCTATCAGCCAGGTGAGAAGGATCATCAAGCAAGCAAGTTTAGGTAAGAGGCACACTGTCTTTTTTTTTTTATTTTCATCTCTCAGCTAAGTGAAACATGGGAAGATAAGATCACACTAACACATCTTAACTGCATTAAATAATGTTTTATTTATATGCATGTCATTTATTAGTTATTAATAATTTCTGATACAGTGTGTAATACAGTGAATTATATGAAACACAGAGCACATATATCTAGAAAGAATATTGCCTAGATTAAATGTTTCAGAGATTTCGTGTTCTGGAGACAAAGCAACATATTATTACAGGCATAAGGCAGTAGAGACCTTGTGACTTTCAAATCCCTCTGTTCAAGCAAGAAACATTGATAAATAGCACATCTGGGTTTGGTTTGTGTTAACAGATTTAACAAATAAGGAGAAAAGAATCAAAAGCTAAAAAATAGTCCTAAAGCATGATTGTCAGAAGAATATGGCTTTGTTTTCTTATGGTTTATCTGTGAAGGCCTTCTTTACCTTGCTAATTATCTGTAGAAGCCCTGGTCTTTCCTCTGTGTGCTACTTGCCTTATTATTTTTTCTGTAAGAAGTTCAGAGGTCTCTTTCACTCTTTTCCATACTTTAAACATTATTTCTGCCTATATCTCTCCTTTTATCTCTTTCTGCTCCTCAGGATCTTTCTGGTTTTCATTCATCTCCTCTCTTTCCACTTTGAGGCAAGACTTGTTTGAAAAAATTCTGTGTAAACAAACTCTTGCAAGAAACCATGTTTCTTAACACAGATACTGGACTGACTGTGAAATTGTTTTCAGAAAAAGAATTTATTTCGATTTGTCACACATAAAGCATATATAGCTCTATGCCATGAACATAAAAGGATAAGTGACTCATGTCATGGACTGTGAAATAGGTCATGTCATTGTCCTGAAGCTGTGTTTCTGAAAACAGTGCCACCAAAGGTGGCACCCTGCTGATTTGCCTTTGAGGATGGGCATCTGTGCAGATACACTGATCATCTGTGCCTGAACTGCTACCTGTATATCCTCAAATGCACTCTAATGTAAGGTGTTTTATCTGCTAGTTTCCTTCATTTTATATTCTGTGATGGAAAGTCTTTGGAGTCTTTTATTTGTAAGCAAACTATGTAATACAGAGCACTGTATTCCTTCTCTGTCTAAAAGATTTGAATTAATAAAAGTTGAACACAGATATCAAAGTGACAAGTCAGTAATTTAATCTGTGATGAATAGAAGAGGTCTACACGTATACCTAAATATACATATATATGTAGCATACACATACATTTACTTAACTTTCAAAAATTTTGAATACCATTCTGACACCAAAGTCAGACCTCCCATACATGCAGTATCACACCTTGCCTGAAGAATCAGGATATATATATATATATATCTTTAGAAATATTTTTTCCTATAAAGCGTATCCTATATCTTTTCCAAAAAAAAAAAAAATGAGATTTAGTTAAATCAAGAGTCTATCATAATTTCTTTTAAATGAGTGTATCCTTAAAACAAAGTGTACAGTATATACAAGATAAATCTTATTGATATCTTCCATAGAAGATATAAGCTATATCTTGCATATATGTGAGATATAAAATCAGCCCCTCAGCACCCACAGGGCAGCTACTGGGAAGACCAGGTCAGGTTGCATACACTGGTGCATGGTGGCAGGATATTGTTTTTATTTCACCAAAGCTATTTTTTCCCTCTTTTAGCATACGTATAAAGTGACAGAGGAAACTGAAAAATCTTTATTCAGAACAAGCATAAAAATAGAAAATCATAGCAAAGAGATTTCTGTGTAGAGGAAGAAGTGGTGTACAAGGAAAGGAAGAAGTGGTGGATATAGAAAGAAAGAGGAGGGATGGCTTCTTTGACAAGGGAAAATACTCATGAAACACCTATATTGCTGTGCAGTTTCCCTCAAAGCTGAAAGGCTGTATACTCTTAAGGCTTTCCCATCTCAAACTGTTTTTCATCATTAACTGTCAGCATATGAACAGTGGTTGCTATTTTTCTTTACATATGCCAATTTGCTACTGAATCCTCCATAAAATTATTTTCTCAATGTGCTATCTAAATCATATGAAGTCTTACTGTCTTGTTTTTGGCAATAAGTATGTGCTGAAAATTGACTTTATCCAGTGCAACTGGATTTCCAGAAAACACATTTCTTTGAAGGATTTATTTTTGCATGGTTTGTGTTTTGATGGGATTTTTTTCTTTAATTCACTGAAGTAAATAATGAATCATGCTAGAAAAAAAAAATTCAAAAAGAAACCCCAAACAAACAAAAACCCCCCAAACAAACAAGCAAAAACCCCCACAGAATGTAATAAATTCCTTATTCGACATATAGGAATACTAATCATGGTATTGATGACCATTCGTTTACTCCTTGATTTCCAGTATTCAACTAAGACCAAAATAGACATGAAAAATAAAGTCAGCTTCCTATACAGCCATAAGCCTTCATGGGTTTATAAATCCTTAACATGAGAAAAATAAAGACAATATTAAAGCTGGTGGTGGTATGATAATTTACACCATTGGGACATACTCTGTGATTTCAGGAGAGGTGTGGAGGAACACTGCTGGCTACTCAGTTCTTCTCATTAATCTTCGTTTTTCTCCTACTACTTTTCTCACTTAAGTATAAACAAAAAGTACTCTGTTGTAGCAATGGATAGTTTTTCTCCCTTTCAGTCCATTTAGACTATTTTCAGGACAGTTTTACCCCTCATACTTTACGAGGCTGTAATAACCTTTTTTGATCCAGTGTGTAATAACCTTTAGTAGCCCAAAACTCAGCACCATGCTTCTCATTAAGTCAGTTGCCTTTGGCAATGGTTCTCTTCCTGAAATCTGATTGTCTACTCACCGAAGTTGGTGGCCCTTAATTGCTTTTGAACACCCCTTATCATTTTTGGACATTATCTTCTGAGCATTATCTAATGCTCAATCTTTTGGGCATTATCTTGTTATTCATCATTCAAAGCTTTTAAGCAGTTTCATTGTTATCTCACCGGTTTTATTCTTCTTACTTAAATATTATGGCTCCTGCCACCTTTCGGCAGAGGCCAAAACAATAGATGTACTCCTAACTGACGCACATTTTCTCATGTTCTGCTTTTACAGATAACATCTTCCATCTATGCAAAGTTTAGTCTGAAATTTAAGATTCTCTCTCAGTTATCATATCCAAGAAGTTTTCAAAGCTGTGATGTTTGCCTTACTGCCATCCAGGTGGTGAAATCTCTCATCTTGGTATTTATCACCTCAAATCCCCATTTGTGTCATTTATTGTACAAAATACAGCTCTCTTCCCCCATGCATATTGCAAGCACTCAGAGAATTTGTCTGTGTGATCTTTTCCAGACTGATATGACTGATCTGTCTCAAATATGAGCTCATCAAAACTGGGTGTGTGACAGCAGCCCAGCAAGATTTACAGGCTTGAGCCTAGCCAGTCTTGTGGCTGATTCAGGGCATTTCTCACCCCTCTCTACCACATACCATGTTGTTTTAACCAGACTGGCATGGTGATGGTACACTGGACACAACATACCAAGAGGAAAAGAGTTGTGAAGATTTCCAGCAACAGCCCAAGATGAAAGCTACTTACTCTGTAAGTATTAATAAGATTATAGCCTAGGCTGGAAGGGACCTCAAAAGATCATCTGGTCCAACCTTTAATGGAAAGGGAGCCCAGAGGAGACTAGCACTACGTCCAATCACATCTTTAAAGCCTCCTGTGATGGGGATTCTGCCATGTCTGTGGGAAGGTTGTTCAAATAAATGACTGCTTTCTCTGTAAAAAATTCCTTCCTCATGATTACTTTTGAAACTTCTTATGCTGTACCTTGTACCTCTTGACTCTTGCTTCTCCGTATGGCTTCCTGTGAAGAGAGAACTTCCACCCTCATTTTAGTCCTAAGTGCTTTCCTGAAAATGAAAGTTCAGTCAAGTTTAAATATTGTATCCAAACTATGGATTAGTGCAGAAATTACAGAAAGTGACCTTAAATTTGACCCATAGATGAGTAATTTTGATAAAGGCTTTCTTGTGAAGATTCACAGATTATGAAGAGTCAGAAGTCTTAAAAGCTTCTCTATGTGAAGATGAACATCACTGTATGAAAAAAATATTCAAGATTTAGTAAAAATATTAATCCTCTTGCCTAAGATCTGAAGTACTGTGATTGTAGAAAGAGTCTGATGTGTTCCTTCTGAAAATTCAGTAGGGAAGGAAATGCTGACATTGACATTAAAAAATTACCTTTTAGCATAGTGCTATTCATAAGTAGTAGTTATGTCCTTATGTGCACTCTTTGCAATGCCAAAAAAGAATTAATCACTGTATAGTACTGAGTTCAGCTCTAATTGGCATTAATTAGGAACATGAATCATGTGTGTAAGAAGGGAAGATATAGTTAAATTAGAATTATGTCTTAATCCCTTCTTGTTATGCTCTCCTTCTACTTTAAAAGATAGTCCTCCATCACAGTGACAGCAAATGACAACCAGTCTTGCTCTGCATCCTTTGAGAAGGCTATGGAGACATCAGTCCTTTGAATCTGTCAACCTTTGTGGCTGCTTGTACTGTCTAGTGTGTTGTTCATCTTCACAATTATCTTTCATTCCTTTAAATTAGACTTTTCCATATGATGTTTTCTTTAAATATGAACTATAATCATGTCTGAAAATTATCCTCTTAGGAGATTTATTTTTCACCAACTTGTTTCCTTTCCACTTTTGTAACATAGTGAAAATATGCATTTGCTTCTCTGTGGAAAAGATAAATATACCCTCAGGAAAGATTAAAGACAAAAAAAAATATGAATTTCTGTAAAATTACACAGAGCTACCATATTTAGGTAAAGGGTATTTTTTCCAAAAAAACAAAAGCATTACAATAGTGTAGGCAGAAAAATACCTGGGAAAATTTATTCAAGTCTTCATTATTTTATATTTTAAGTTAATGTCTACATGTAATTCTAGTTTCAATTCTGTAAACAAAAAGCACTAGTGAGGTTTAGTAAAGAATCTTAACTCATAGAAATTTTGTGATGCTGATGTAATTTGTGCACCTTGACAATTGTATGTGTTTTTGTATTAGGTAACATTAATGAAATGGCACATTATTCCATTTCATGACATTACTGAACAAACAAAACAAGATTGTTTCTAATATCCCAACTTTAAGATTATATACTCCATGAGTTCTCTTGTTTATGTTTTGAGTTTCATTGTATAGTTTTTGCTTACAGCTTTACCACGTTAATATAATTTAACATATTCTTAGTTGTTTATAGAAAAATTATGTCAGTCAAGGCCAAAGAAGGTAAAGTATGTGTACTTAGGATTTGTGAGATCCTAAGTACATAAGTAAATGGTGAGAAATATTGTATGCGTAGATGAACATGATTGTGAATATATAAGAGGGCAACTGAATTTTAGTTTCTATCTGCAGGCTAAAAGGCTGCACATGTATCACATAAAGAAGGGGCATGAGCTGGCAGTGCCATTCTCTTTGCCTTGGCTGGGTCCCTTTCCACATTAAGTTCTCATATTTGCATCAGCACCAGTCCTTGTACACATAGTTATTCTTTACATTTCAGACAAATGTATACCCACAGAGAGCCTTCTTTTTTCCCTAAAACATAGTGCTGTGAAACTCATCAGATTTTAAATACTCAGAGCCTCTGCAATGTCCAGCAAAGGAAAAGCAAAGTCAAAGTAGGTTTTAAGGTGTACTGAAATAATCCTGTAAAACTGTACTCTGCTAGACCAGATAAGGGCCCAGTTTGGATTCTGCTGCTGTGAAGAGCCAAGGAAAAATAGTTCTTCATTTGCTGCTGTTTCAAGAGGTGACACAGATAGCAGACTGACAACTTTATAAATTGTTTCACATATAGTTTTTTCCTGTTTACTTTTTTTAATTATTATTCTTTGTCTAATTTAAATGTTGAGGCCTTTTCAAGCACAAACTCCCTCCCTTACATTCTAGTCATTCCTTCCCCACCACAGAGTCAGGTTTTTGTAGAGTCAGTAGAGTTTTATATCTCTGCTTTTGCCAGACAGAAAATTATGATTCCCATGGTATGTCAGGAGTTGAGGAGGATCACTTTGAATGACATCTGTATGACTGGCAGGTAAAATCACTTGCCCAAAATGCAACCTGTCTTCCCCAGAGAGTGGGTTAAAACTTGCATTAGAAATTATTGGTCATTTCTCTCAGTTAAATAATCTCTCCCTCGCGTACTCTGAAGGACAATTTCGAGAGGTCTAGTTATTTAAACGCTGTTTAAAAAGCACCAGCTGCCATATTTAAAGTAATTACACGGCCTAAAAAGCCACTGTAAGTTCAAGCTTTGTGTAACGTCCTCTACAGAAATCTGTTTAGATAAATATACATATATGTAAAGTTGTTTTTATTTTATTGGATCTTTTATTAGAGAAGATGACGAAATTTCAAAAGTACAGGCAACTATCTTTATTACACTTGTTACAAGTACCAGCCTCACTTGCCAGCTAACAAAAGGGAATAGTTTGCCAAATCTAGGAAGCTCATATACGAGCTGGGAATCAAACTGCGCAGTTTCAGTTCTTGTTTCTAACAAAAAGTGTTTCTGTCACAGTGTTTGCAACAAACCCAGCAATTTGTAGGACTGTATCACAGGCCAGATATGTTGCAATTCATTCTGACCTCTCTGACTGTGAAAGTGATGGCAAAAGGGCAGAGATATGGAAGCCACTTCCTTCCCCAATATCAATAGATACCTGGAGCTGAGCAATGGGTGACATGGGCTCGGAATAGCAATGTTTCCTTTGTAGGCATAGTAATTCCCACCCTTCACAGACAGAGCATATACAGGGATCTATGAATACACTGCTTCCACAAGGAACCCAGTGCTGTGACATTTCCCTGATAGCTGTGGCAGGGAGTACAAAGCAGCATTTATCTCACTCAGAATGACTACAGCCTGACAATTAAAATTCAGGAATGAAGGTTTCAACCACAGCATGAAAGTTTCGTACAGTTTCATACTTCATTTCCAGCATTGATCAAGTATTACTTTAACATTTATGAAATATAATATTATTAAAAACTTTTAAAACCCCATAGCATTGATGCCAACACCTTCAAACTACTATGACTAGTGAGATAAGCAAGTTCATGCCTCTTTGGGCACAAAATTCTGCTTCAAAGTTGGATTAAGAGCTTCATTCCTCCCAGGTCTTAGTCTTTGGTTTTACATGGGATTTAGCAGTAACAAAAAGAAATAAGAAGAAAATTGCTTTCCATTTTTTTCTCCTATGTAAGCAGGTTTTGCAAGCAATTTAGAGAAATGTTATTAACAAGAGAACAGGGGATCTCTGAGAGTGTAGCTTTTAGTAAATTGCAGTTCACGTGGAAAAAAATAATTGAGAACCATTCTGCTAAGCTCTTTCATTAGTTAAGGGCTAGTAGTTCTGATAGCAACATGCAGAACAATTTTAGCAACTTAGTGCTGCAAATTTCTTTAAAGTAGTCAATCAATTAACGAGAGTGCATCTGTCATCACATAACTTCATTTACTTAACCTTTTTGCATTAGGGCTATCTAAGAGCATATACATGTCATAAATGCTATAATTATCTCAATCCAAGATAACCAGTCATCTCAGAAATGGTACATCCATTTCATGGGACAGGAGGACCAACAAAAGCATGAATGTCTTATATTCAAGTGTCATTGCTGTCTTGGATGGTGGATTTGCAGCCATAGAGAGGCAGAAATACTGCTTTTATCATGTCTGACAGTATAAATCAAGCTGTCCCCCAGAAGAGTGCATGGAACACTGCACAACCACTGAAGAGCAGATGTCAGAGCCAGCTAGCAGTTAGCCCACAGCCAGGAGACAATAAGCTAAACCTGTCAGCAACTTTGTTTTCCTGATTGTCAAAAGAGTTGCTTCAGAATCATGCAACAAGTAAATTTTTATTAACAGCTAAGTAAATTTTTAACAGCTTTGAAAATTATCAACTATGTTGTACAAAAGTGCAGGTGTAGCCAAAATGTCTCTGATTTTACTACCTTCTCGAAAAGGAACATAAAAATCATTCTTTAAGAACAACAGCTATAAAACAACCTGTGCCATCTCAAAGACCAATTTTCTTATAAGCCTGAAAACTTCAAAGGCATGGTGCTGGCATAAAGACTGGAGAGACGTTCCATAATTAAAATGTTTTGGATCTGTATCTATGGTTTAGGCTTTTGGTGTGATCACCAAAATCTGTCAAAATCAAAGTTTGATTAAAAATTGAAGGGGGCTGGGAGCTAATAAAAGGACAAGAGAGAAGGATTTCCTGGATGCTTGGCATATATTATTATTTATTTCTTTTTTAGACATTTTTTGTGCAGCACTTCAAACAATGAAATCAATATTCACATTCATTGAAATAGGTCACTTTTTAGAGATATTTATTGTTTGTGTAATTTTTTTGTGTGTGGATCAATAGGTTAATTACACAAATGAGAACTCTAAATTGTCTAGAGAGTACTGTACTGTACAAATAAATAAAATGTTCTGCAAAGTTTGTTTAACATCCATGCAATTAATTCTTTTTTTATTCAGTGGTATTGCTGAAAGAGCAGAAGGGGGTTTTGTAGCAATTTTCTGTGCTTTCTGCTTGAGAAAGTCTGCAGCCTCAGTCATTTGTATTTGAAGTTGATTAGGATGAAGTCAGAGTACTTGCATTTTTTTAACAGCTTCTGAGAGCCTTTAACTGAGGGGCAGGAAGAAGAAAAACAAATATTCCTTACAAATATTTTGTCTTGAAAGCATTTACCTAAAAGTACAACTGTGTGTGGCCAGATGGAAAAGGCCTACTCAGGTCTATTGACAGACACACTTTCAGGCACCTGGTAGTTAAAGAGTGCAGTCCTTGGTAGAATAAAATGTGTCTACCTGAGAATTTAAACTTCTGTCGCAACTTACAACTTGTTTTCCAGAAGTTGGAAACTTCTGTTTCCAACAAAAGTACAGAAGAGAAACTAAGTCTAAAAAATAAATAAATCAGCACCACTTTCCAAGGGGTTTTGTCCAATTAAAGAAAATTTATTCTCAAATCACAGTATAGCAGAGGGTGTCTGGCTATTGGTACCAGTAGGGACACTCAAAGTATGCTATCACTGACAGTAATTGTAGTTTCAGTTTGCCCTGGGAATTACCTAAACTAAACTCACGTTGTCTGCGTCCAGGACTGTGAAATTAAAGTAAAACTTGAAACTGGATTAATTTGTTGTACATGATGCCCATTGATAAGCAAATGCTCATCCAGCCGATGCCAGGCTGGTTGTGTTCTTCAAAAAGATCAGCATGGAAGCACTTTCAGACAAAGGAACAGAAAGCCATGACCAGTTCATGAGAGGAGCACATGGACTTCTTTATTAACAGACTCTAAAATGAGAATATCCAGTTCAAGGTTGCTAGTGTTCTTTGCACTTTGAGAAAAGCCTCAAGGAAGTCCTTACATTTAGTTTCTCTTCTGTTAATTCCTTTAACACTGAGTATATTCAAAATAGCTCATGTGGAAAATACATACTCAGTAATAATAAATATATAGAAACATTATAGGAAATTAGATTTATTAAGTGCTTTAATTCTGGAAATTTCCCCTTTTTTATCTCATGGCATGATGCTGAAAATCACAGTTTTGAGTTTTTTCCAGCTTTTTTTGACTCCTGTATCACAGTAGTCATCATTAAATTTAAAGTAAGTTGAAATTTTTAATATGTATGATTACTATTATTTTAGAGTCTGTAAGACTGAAAACTATTTGAATTACTTGACATTGTCACTTTATCAGAAAAACAAAAAGTTCAATTTCATTCAAAAGAAGCCTGAGCAATGTGGTGTATATATTTTCATTCATCTCTTGTGCATCAAAGATAGAATAAGAATATGTCACAAATAAATTCTATTCTGGCATATCCTGGAATAAATCCTGGCATATACCACACATTATAACATTAAAAAATAATTTCCCCTATATAAATTCATTTTACCAATTTAACCGTAGTGCATTTTCATTTTCTGCTGTTGATATATTTTTAGCAATCTGATATGTGTCATGACTAATATGTGATTTTGAAGATTTAGTGTTTATGAAAGTAAAAATTTGGTAGGTTTTGGCATGTTTTGTGGCCATACAAGGCAGCAGAGAAAGCAGCCTCAGGTTTTCATGACAACGTGGGCACAATGAGATTATAATGCTGTAATTATATGTATGAAGTAGAAACTTAACTCTAGTGGAATGAGCATTATAAATCTGAATACACACAACTATGTATTGAATGTGGTTATCTTCCAAACAAAAGAAACTCACAAATTTGTAAGTTTCCACTTTTTTTTTTTACATTTATTACTCAAAGAAAGGACTCTTGTTAATTACTGTGATATATGTAGGTTAGTACCAGCAGCATTTGCATTTATTGTTATATGTCTACTAATTGCACAGCTGTCTCTGACTTTTATGGTCTGAGCCATATTGCTTGTGCTATTTATATCAAATAAGCATTTTGTCTTTTTCAAAAAGGAACAAAGATACCACATCCTCAAAGCTCTCTAGTTGCATATGGAAATTGTCCAGATTTCAGATTGCAGCCAATCACCCTAGCATGCTTAGGTGTGTAAGCAAAGCTGAAGCACATCGATCTGAATTTGTGACCTTACCCAACATTGTGTCACAAAAGCACATCTCTTCCCCCGAGCTTCCAACACAGCTTTCTCTCAGGGCATCTCTGTTTGCTGCACAGTGCTACAAAAACTCAGAGCTTTGAATGTTTACAGGTGTAAAACTCACCCGCCCTGAGCAAGTCCCCACATTCCATGCAAAAGGCATATATGGATTGCAGAAGGAGCCATAATGCTGCTGATGTTCTCATGTGCCTTTAACAAGTGTTTTTCAAAACATTTTACAGCTGTAAAATTGGCTTGGCAGCAATCACAGCAGTAGCTGTTTAAAAGTGCAACCAGAAAGATTGTATGTACCCTTTAATCACTTAGGAATGGAAATTCTGTCTGTGAGAAACCTAAATTCAGTGTCTCTTTTGGCCTGAATATCTCCTGAAAAATTGCTCTTATTAGCACGGCAGGAAAATTTCACTTCAGTTCTTCATTTGTGTCTGAGGAAATGGACAGCTTTATATGAATAAAATTACTTAAAGCAGTCTTAAACATCTCAAAAATATAAAATAAGGCTTTGATTTCAAAATACTACTAGATAAATAACAATAGTGTAATCCAAGTATATAAATTGACACTTAATAACTTGTGTTGTCATCATTATAGTGCAATTTAACCCATACAAAACCTTGAAACATATATGATTATTTCTATTTTTGCAAAATAAGAGTGAATCATTAATTTAATCTGAGTTACTCTTTATCATAATGGGGTTTGTCTGTGTGCGTGTGTGTGCGTGCGTTGAGCATTTTATGAGAAAATTTTTTTGAATCAACAATTGCTGTAAAAACTTTTATTAGTATAGTGACAAAGAGGCCTTAGTCTGCCTTAATTGGAACTAATCAAATTTTGCCTAGCATTACCACTTGTCCTTTGACCAAGGGTCTTCTGTTTTTTAAATGGATCAGACTTAACACCTTGATTATACTGATGTGAAAACCCAGTCTACAGTTTTTTCCTTTTCCTGAAAATATTGTGATTGATTCTCAACATCTATTTTTTTTTGTTTGTCCAAATATTCAAAAGATGTTCTCATTAATTACATTTTAATTTCATGAAAATGACAGAAAATAGGGTATAATGATTCTTTAAAAAAAAATGCAAGTGGGGTACACTATGTTTTCTTTAGTTTTCTTTGGTTGTTTGGGTGGTTTTTTGCTTTTTCCTTATTCAGTTAAAAAAAAAAAATAAGTCCATTTACTTTCTTTTTTCTTCCTATAGCAAAATAAAAGATGTGGCACACAGCTGTCATAGCCATCATCTGCTGATAGCCACTCCTACATAATCCTGACTTTTTTTTTTTCTCACTGTTCCATTGGTGCCATGAAAATGGTACCTGGAAAACCTTGCTGTAGAAGCATCTTCTCTGATTTGTTTCAGTCCATGTTCTACCTTGGCCACAAATATTTCGCAAAACTTTTACAACACAAGCATAACTACTATGTCTTCCCCTACCTCCCTGTTTGCTTATTTATGAGCAAACTTACTGATTCACCAGCTGAAACATTCATCAAGTCTTTTCCACATAGGACATCAACAACAATTTTACCATTGGCTTTTGAGATTCCTGTTCCATACAGGTTTAAAGAATATATTGGTCCCTTCACAATTTTTATGTCAATTTTTATATGGTCCCATTTGACACCAGCAGACACTTTTATTTCACTGAAATCTTCTGTCAGATGCTTCTAAAACCTAACCTCATATATATCTTTGTACTGAAAAATTTTTTTCCTTGGAAACTTTTCTTGAAATTAAAACTAAATAAATGAAAGCTTCTATTCTTGAAATTAAAACTAAATAAATGAAAGCTTCTATTTATGTCTACGATATTTCAATCCTTTCAGCATATGTAATCAGTCAGAAATTTTATTTTTAATGCAAGAAGTTAATGAAATTATTTTAAATTTTCATTTATTGTTTTTCTTAGTAGCTGGTCATCTAAAGACAATTTCTCTTCAAATGAATCACACAATACTTAAATTTGACTCAATTAAATGTAGAAACAAAGTGAATGTCTATTCATGCTAGAAGATTGTTATTAGGCTTTTTTTTTCATTTTATTATTTGTGCATGGGGACATTGAAAGAGAAAGGATACAAGTGGATCCTTTGAAATCATGCACCATACTGAAACAAACTTTTAATCTGTAATGATCTTGAATTTTATACTTTCAAAAGTTTTCATTCTCAAAGGACACTGTGCTGACTGAAGGTAAAAATGAGGATAATTCAGTGCTACCCAACTCCTGCTGCACCATATAGATGTAAGTCACAGCCTATTTTGACTGTTCCTTGTTTTGGCATTAGACTAACAGAATTTCTGACAGTAGAAGAAACAAAACTACTGTGGGACTCTAGTGGTTCACTCAGAATAAGTGCATTTCTTAGGCAGGAAAAAGTACATGAAACAATAGAATTGCATCTAAATTCTAGTAAACTTCAGTCTAATTAGTGTACTGCTGCTATATCTACATGTGAAATAAGCTAGAGTATTAATTTTCTCTGTATTTAAAAAAAAAAAGCTGTACATTTAATGTAATTCGTAAAATTAAAAACAATTTAAAGGGCCATTTCAAAGGGGACGTGCACGAGTAAAGAAATTCAGTGACTTTTTTATATATATTTTGCTGCACTGGAACGATTAATTGCTCTATTTCCACTCCCATTACTTTAAAGAGCCATTCAAATATGATAATGATGAGGCTAACTAAATACCTCAGAGCTGTAAATCATCTTAAAATTTCTGATTCAGCTGAATTATACAATAAAGTGTTACATTCCCTATTTAAATTCCCAGCTACTATTTATGAACATTTGGTTAAATGTCTTCAGTTGCAATGAATTAAACAATATTCCTATCTTTGTAATTGTTGAGGAATAACATGAATTAGGTAGCTCTCAAAAATCAGATACAAAGATTTAAGAACTTTTATGCTTAGAAATATCTTTACCAGGAGCTAGAGCTATTCTAGAAAAGCCAAAAAAAGTCAGATACAACAACAGGATGCAGGCCATAAAAGGAACTGTCACCTTGACAGTGCAAATCAGCATCAGAACTGAAAGTGTAAGTCTTCAATATATATATTCTCTTCTATTTTCATTATTTTTTCAAGACCATATGACAAAATTAGTACAGCAAAATTAATTCTTTATATAATTTCTAACAGAGATGTCAGGAAAACTGCTTCAAATTATCCCACCAACCCAAATCCCTAACTTGAAAATCCTGGAAACAAATTTCCTGACAGCACACACGAAAAGGTATTTGAGTACTCAAAGGTTGTATAAGAGTACTGAATGAGTGAAGAACATTTCAACAGCCCCAGTGGCTGTGTCAACTGCAGACTAGAAAACACCTCTGAGAGCCTGCTGATTTCTCCATAAAATTCTCACTAGGAGCTCTGCTGACTTTAAAATTTGAAACTTATCTCTAAAGTATGTTGCCCAGATTTCACAGGTATTTTCATTTCTTGTGTTTTCTGGTCAGAAAATTTTAAACTTTCACAGTCCTCAATGGATTGACAGGCTGCCCAAAGAAGTAATGGAATCTCCTTCTCTGGAGATACTTAAAATTCACCTGTATATGACCCTGTGCAACCTTGTGTAGGTGAATCTGTATTAACAGGAGGGGCTGGACTACGATTTCCAGAAGTCTCTCCCAACCCCAATTCTTTTATTCTGTGGTTGACACAGAACTGACTGAAATTAAACTAGGATAGCTCAATGAAATATTTTTGATGTACAAACTCCACACTGAAGAAGCACCTATACTGATCTTCCCAATCATACTTCCAGACACAATATACACTTCTTTTCCTGGACATTGTTTCTAATGTGCTGACTCAAGCCAAAATGCAATAATAGAGACTCTGTGCAGGCAAATGAGTTTGTCATTTAACATATTAAAATCACCCACTGTTAAAAGTAAAGCTCTTCTCTGGATCTCAGTGCCTGACTGCCTTAAAAGAAGGCTGAACCCTCACAGCAGTGGAAGCTGCAGCCAGAAGTATAGACTTGCAATGAAAAGAATACCAGCCAAAAAACACCTGTGAAAATTTCTTCATTGTCATGCATTTCTGAGGGAAAAATATTTACTGAGAGTGAGAGAAATTGATCACCTCTATTGTCTTCTTGATCTTCTTTTCCTTTAACTGGAAATATGGGTTTCTTGCTACTTCTTATTACTTAGCATAAAACCTAATACTAAGCTGATGGAATTTGTATCTTTTACCTCACCCTCACCAACAGAACCAGAAGAAAATCATGAGGTATCTATCCCAATAGATATAGGTAAAAACATAGGGGTTCAACCAGTTTCAGGCAAAATGCTAATATTTCTAAACTGCATTCTTCTTCTTCTTCCACTTCTGTTGCCTCATACTCTTCATCCAAGATTTATCCATTATAAACATTTGTAAGTCACCAGGAAGTAACTGTTGAAACATTCTCCAGGATTACAACTCCCTCCCACTTACACGCACACAAAACATTGAGGAAATATTCTGTCTGTGCCAGAGTATCACTTCATAAAAATTTTAATGTCTGTCTTTTAATGAGAGGGTGTGAAAAAGAAAATATCTGCTAAGGTGGAGGTGGATAGCCAGTGGCAGATTTCCCAACATAGTTAATAATATCCAAATAAAATCTAGGAAAAGAATGCAGACAGAGAACTTTGATTTAAATATTTATTACCTTGCAAGAATATTAGAGGTATTAAATATTTTTAATGGCCTGAGATATTAATTTTCTCAATTTAAGGTTACAAGAAAAGTAAACTTCTGAAGATATAATATTTCACACTTCAAGTACCAAGTTGGCTTTTTCTCTATGAGAGAATCTGGTCCTTTTTTTCCAGAAAAGATGAAAATGCACACCACTAGAGCATCACTTGGTTCACTCAAACTTTGCTCAGATACAGTTAATTAAAAACCTAGTAGTGCATGGGAATTTTCTAAGCAATTCCCTTCTACAGTCTTCTGTCTATTACACAGTAAGTCACCTCCATCTAGGTCATCGTTCTTCAAGGAGACCAACTTGAAAAGCCACACAAATGGAATTCTGGAGAAAATGGAAACAATTCAGCTCTAATACCCATTGTGCCAGAAACCTGCCATTGCTACTTTCATAAACAATTGAAAGTGTGCTGCTGTTTTTTCTTGCTACTGTTGAGTTCAATTTCAGAGATACCTCTTGGATAAAAAAACCACCAACATTTCCCAAATCTAAACCTTAAAATACAGTATGGAATTTAACTTTTAATAAAGTTTTGGAAAAGAATACCCTCATCAAGGGCTAAACTAAAGTGCTGATACATTTGATCTTTTTTCCCCAAAATTTTGCCAATTAGTCAGGCAACATCAAGTCTTGCAGTAGAAATCAGAAGCTACATTACTCCTGATACAAACAGAAGCAAAGGGCTCAAAACTCAGTGTTGGGATTAGAACTCCACCATGCATGAAATTGGTTTTCCAGAAAACCCATAACTTGGGATAGTTGCATATTAACTTCTTTGTCTCAATGGCAAGTTACTGAAGGGCTGATTTTGCAGCATCCACACTAAGAGCGGAATGTTCATGCATGTCCTCTCTGTGCATGCCCACACTGGTTAAAGAACACTGAAGCTGCAAGAGCGACACTTCAATACAGCTTAAATATAAATACTGTTTTAGTAATCGAAAGCATTTTCATAAGCTGCAATTTCCATTCCAGATTCAACTTCAGTGGAACAGGCCAGTAAATTCAGGTGCATATGAGAGGCTTATTTTGACCCTCTTCTTTCTATGTTAATATAGTCTGGCTCTTCTGGGTTTGGTATGGTTATAAAGTAAAAAAAGTTTCCTGTTCTTATAGGATGCCAAATACACATAAAAAGCAAACATCATTTAAAATTAAAAATTCTCATTTATGAACACAATCCAGATCTAGTTTCTCATCTAAATTATACAGCTAGCAACAAGAATAATTTTTTAAGACATTTTCTAAACAAGCCTCATTTCTGAAAAATCTTCAAGCCAGTTTTTACAATTAAATGTTATTGATCAGTGACATTCTAATGAATGAAGGTTCAAAAAGCAATTATTTTCAAGAGAACATTACAACATACTAAAGTAGGGGAAAGTTCTACAAACAGAAGCATAAATAAGGGAAGCATATGAACAGAAGTTGCAATCCTGCATTTTTAAAGTAAAGCAAGATAATTCTGTTTCTTGCACAAACATTTAAAATAAATTAGGCAGTCTTATTCAGTCTTCCAAAGGAGGAGTGTCATTATCGCAGCAAAAAATGTGAACTGAAAGACATGGAAACAGAACATTGATAAGCAACTTAACCCTGGCCAGAAGCAGAGAAGTAGGGGCACAATTAGCTGTTGTTTCCCACATCCCAGCTGAATTAGAAGAACAACTAAGCATTTCAAAAGTTAAGATGCTTGCAGCGTGCTCATGAGCCCATAAACATTTTTACAAAGGTCACATTAGAAACTGTAGAACATATCAGATTTGCAACCTGCATGAAAAAGGATTATTAGCCACGTGTATCCAGTCTGTGAGCAGAGACTGGCACTAGAAGCAGCATGCTGGTAAGGTTTTCACTTCACAAAGTTCCACTGAAAACAGACACTACTCTTCTATAACAGCAGCACAGCATGGGTACCCTGTTTGCAAAGCAAGAGAGACCAAAATCATCTGAAGATTTCACTGTACACAAGCAGATTTGAGATAAAGAAATCAAAAAGCACCTCTGTTCCTCACTAGATTGACATATTTGGGAATTTTTTGTTTCTTTAAAGCAACTGAATTAAACAAAGCAGACTTTTTTTTGGCCATTTTTAAGAGAATGGGAGAATGGGGAATCAAGCCAGGAAATCTAGGGATTTTGAAAACCAATAAATTTTATTTCCTGATGTTCAAAACTGAAAATGTGTCCTCTGTAGAGAATTCTGAGAGCAAACACATCACCACCTTCAAATCAAGTAGGTGTAAAAATCTGCAGGATCAACACTTTATTGGTGTTCATCTCAAAATTGACCTTATCATTTTTCTATCAAAGGCATAACTGTCAGACTGATATAGCATTTAAGGAATCCATGGATGTGTAATTCAGAATATTTAACTGGAAATTAACAGAAGTGAGGGTAAGAAAATTTTTTTAAGTAACACGTTTGGTTTGTATATGATATTATAAACCAGTGAAGTTTCTCTGGCAAAGTGGATTGCAATTCCTTTGGACTAAATGGGTAAATGTCATAGTTCATGTCAATGCCACAATTCAAGTCATAGGATCAGAAGGAACAATTGGTCTGTATATAATATTGTCAAATTACATTAAGGACAATGATCTTGTCAGACCACACTTAGTTTCCTAGTGTATTAGAATTGATTATGTTCTCTAAACTCTTGGAGAAGTGACCTTCTCCATATTCAAGAGTTCTAATGTGTTCTTTAATGCAAAACCAATGGCCTACTTAGATAAAAATGGTGTGCTAATGTCCAGTTTCTGACCGCTGATGTACACTCTTCTTGTGGAAGGAAAGCACAAGAAAATCATAGCTTTCAGTGGATAAATAATTTTTAGCAGGAAATGGGATAATAGAACTAAAAAATTACTTGGATGACTGAATGGAATTGCCTAATATTCTGGGTAAGTATTCATTTAATAAATGAACCCAACTCTATGTAGAGACACCAATGTCATATTCACTCCCCCAAAATATCTAAGCTTTGTATTGGTATTTTTAATTTTTTATGGTCATCTATAGTCCTTACTTATCACGCCAGCAATATTCTTTGGGTTCCTCCCTAGTGCTTTCCTTCTCATTGAGGTTACTGACAGCAATTATTTTAGTTGTCACTTCAGTTTTAATATCACTAAGCTTAGAGTTAGAAATTTTCTCAATCTCTCCTGTTCCTTCAGTCAATCATTTTGTACATATGTTTCAGCTGTAATAATTTTTGCTGAGTGTAGGGAACTAGTTGTATGCATGTAGGGAACAAGAGCTACATACATATTTAAATAATGAACTTAAATTCCCATTCTGTGAGTAGTAGTATAGAAATTAAATTGTCACTACATTTTTTTTATTTCTTTTTTCATGTGCAAGACAGTGCAGAGCTTCAGAAAATTTCACCTATGCTTCAATGGGACTGAATACCATTCCCTATATTTTACACACAAACCCTCACATGCTCATTGATGAGGATAAATGATGAAGGACAATAGCACGTTACAGTTCTTAAGAGTGAATCGACGTTGGATAAGGGATATTGCAGAAATCTGGATAAGTGATTTTGTAGATGAGCAATGACTGGACAAAATTCTTTATTTCTGATTTTCATCACTCCAAAGAACACTCTAAATGAACAGTTTATTTAAGTCATGAATCATTGCTATACAAGATTAATAGAGTTCCTAATTTTCACTGAGTCCAGTCCTTTAAGATTGGCCCTGGAAGATGAGATACCAGGCATCCTCTTTTCCTACAGACACTAGGAGCTGCTTACTGCTTTTAGCACACTGTTTGTGTCTTTACCTACACTGTGACTCATTTGCACAATATGTTCTGATCTTGAATAAATGGAACCAGTGAAATTGTGCATCTGGTGTTGCCACACAATGTGGGTACAGGTGAAGGGAATAAAACGTCACTAACTGGGGTTTTTTCTGCATCAGGGTACACTGTTGGCATAAAGTCATAGTCAGAAAGTTAATTTCATTGCAACTTCACATAGCTCTTATGTTGTTCCAACATCTGGGTCTGATGTGACCTCAAACACATTCCCTTCAAGTAAAATAATTTTTGTCTGTAAACCGCTTTCTATATTACTGTAGGAAAATTATATTAAACTATTTTTAAGAGTTCACTTTTCCACTAAGAAGCATATGGATGGATAATATCTGCGTGAATTAGATACAAATGGCATCCAGAACCCAGCTGTATTTTAGACTGTTCTGAGTAGATACAGCTCTGCAGAAGGTAAATTATTTTTTGTTCAAATACTTCAGCAAATTATTTGGGCTTAAATATTTTATAACACAGCAAGTGTTGTAGGGACAATGAAGAAAAGAAAGACTTATTTCCTCAGCAAGGAAATAAATTTTTTCAAGCAGAAATGTGTTTACTCAATCATCAGAAAATTTTTCTCATTTCTGGTTTTCTGAAAGACTAATTTTAAAAATACACAATTAATGGGGATTGGCTGCATCACTTTCCAAATTATGTATAGCACACAAGAATTCTGAATACTAAAATAGATTCATTCTTATAAAAATATTCTTTGTGTCTAAAAATTAGTTAATATTCTTTAGGAAATTTTCAGCAGAGAGAAGGTATTGTTGAATAACTACTTCAATACAGATCAAGAAAGTGAAGCTAGAGTATAAAAATTTATATCAAGTAGTGGAAGATTTATGTTTAAATGTCAGTTGTTTGAGACTTAAGTAGCTTAAGAACAATGCTTCCAGACAATCTCTTTAAAGATCATTTTACAGTCAGTATGTTCTTGCAAAATCCAAACAAATAGTAATCTCTTTCCTCAAAGCTTAGTTTTATCATTTTAAGGAGCTTGAAAATCAACAGTGGAGAACAATTTCATACCTCATTTCCCCAAATAAGATATTGATGGATCTGACTAAAAAATTGATGAATGTATGAATTCAGTTTTAAAAAGTTTCTTTTCATACTGTGAACACTGTCATTTTAACAGGAATTATTGAAATGTAGATCCCTCCATACTCTATTACAGTAAAAATAATCTATGTCATTATATTTCTTTTTAATTTCATAGGCAAACAGAAGAATAATAGCAGAACTCTTCTAAACACTCAAAAATAATCCTTCCAAGAATGTGATCATGCACTTTGATAAAATTTTTATAATCACCTTACACTTATGGATTTTTTCAGATTCAGCAGCCAAATTTCCCCTTTCCTTAACCTGATAAAATCTTTCTAATAGCTTTTGCTTTTGTAAAGTCAAAGGAGAACACACAAATTTGATTCTGAGGTGAAAAATAAAGTTTTTCTGTTAACATTGTAAAAGTATGTTATTCATAAATTGCAATACTGTATGTATTGCTCCATATTTTTCTTAGGGTTCTTTAGTTAAAAGCTGTCTGCTTTGAATATTTACCACATTGGAAATTCTGGTATTACTTAATAATTTTTCTCTCTGAAAAATAAGAGGTGAGCAGCTTTTTTCCTTAAAAGTAGCAATAATAATTAAAACCAAAATAAAACAAAGAAAAAACAACAACAAAAAAACCAACAAATAAAAACTCACAGGGAAATAAACAAGCAAGAAGATAATTTAATATGTGACTTAACTTTTAGTTGAACTAAGTTCAATTAAAAGTTACCTGTCATTTCAGCCAGTATCTCTACTTCTTGCTTAAAGATTCATGTAACATTAATATAAGGATTATCTAAGGAATGCAAAAAACACCTTCAATTTTTAGTTATCGTCCTTTCTTTTTTTTGGAAATACTGTCATTTAAATATGGTGAACAGAGTAGAACTGCTGAATCAATACTTGAGGAAGAGAAGTCATTCAGCAGATAAGCATTAATGCTATTCCCACAGAGACACAAATTCATCAGGAGCATCAAATGCTCCATCAAGCATTTTGTGGGCTAATAGGTAATATCAGTAATGTATGCTGGTTCCTGAACTCTCATATTTGTTTTAAAAATAACAGCAAATATTTGCTATAGACAATATTCAGAATAAGCTGAACAACTTTTTAGTACTCACTGGAAGAGACCTTATTTTTCATATAGATGACTTGTAACCAGTGTATACCAGTATTTCAAAAACACTATTGTTATAGACATTATCCTCTCAACAGCACCTTCTATAATATCTGCACTTTTAGGGTATTTAGTGTTTTCATTTGTACATGAACTTTATACACTGTTTTAATTTTTTATTGATATATACACAATACACAGCTCTGAGCCATTCTTTACCATAATTCTGGTTTTCTTCTTAGCCCTGAATTTTATTTTTCTGTTCAAGGTTGGTTTTTTTTAAAAAAAAACAAAAGAACAGAGAATATGTGAAAAAAGTCATAAAAAGACAGGCAAATCTTCCTTTTTACGTTAGTAGTTTGTCTACAGTGAAAAACCCTTTCATGATTAATTATGTAGGGAACTTTATCTCTGAAGAGTACAGGAAGCACATTTCTCTGTAGTTTTCTATGTCTACTATGTGTGGCTGTCACTGAGAATTTGCATATTGATCTTCTGCTGCATTGGCAAGCTAAAAAACAACATTTTACAAAACATTGAGTGTCTGGGCATGTCTTCAGGTAACTGATTCACCCACAGTAAATTTTTCAAGATAGACAAAGGGAATCGGGAACTTGTTTCCAAAATGCTGACAGGAGTGTTATTTCCCCTTGATGCTTTAAAAACATTAGTCTAAGAACTTCCTTAATTTCTTTATGGTGTCGGGGGCTCAGTTGTTAAATTCGAGCATCAGTTTTTTTCTATTCTGCTGATACAGATAGCAAAGTTTCACATTACAACTGGTTTGCTACCTCAGCAGCTGTTAGGGACCTGTGGCCAGCTGCAGGGCATTCTCATACCACAGCAGCACTGATTAGATTTTAAGAAAAAAGGAAAAAGCTTTCCTGTCTTAAGGCAGGACAGCATGACTATACCTCAGTTACAATGAGTGAGTTTGAGTGTGAAGACTGACAAAAGGGAATATTTCCCACAAATAAGCTTTAAGGAGTTTCATTATTATCTATAAAATATTCAAATATGCTGCTCCATTAGCCAAGACTTTCTTCTAATAGGGAAGCAAGTGCTGCATCTTCATACCCTTTCCTTGCAGCAGGAAAAGATTAGCAGTTACTATAAACCAGTAAAATGAGGACAGAATGGTACTCCAACTGTAAACATTCCTAGGACTGACACGATGCTTGCATCCTGCTGTTAGATGCAGGAAGGTTTCCATCTGATATTGTGATTCAAACATGCACAAAAGAGCAGTTTATGGAACTGAAGAATGGATGCTGAAGTAAGATGTAGTAAAGCAGGTCTGCAGGTGCTTTGGGTTCCAATCCTGGCACTCTTCATTTCCAGTCTAGAGCACTGTGCAAGGCTATTCTGTCTCTGAAATCTGGGCTAGCTTCAAGTATCCCATGTAAGACCCCATGCAGTCTGAATCTGAGTAAGAAAAGCTGTATTACTTAGGTTATCAATTGATTAACACAACACAACAAACTTGAAACAAGACAGAAGCTTTATATAAAAAAACACATGAAAGGATAAGAAGGTAAAAGATTCTTTCTGAGTATAACAAACTCTAACTTGTACTTTACTTTATAGGGAAAAAAGTCATGTTATTTAAGTGACAATAGCTGATAGTTATTTTTCAATCATTTTTCAGTTGCATTCTCCCACTTCCAGAAGTGTAAGAAAACTTTGATCCAGTAGAGATAAGTGGATAATCTCTAATCTGTTATTGTAAGATTTGTGGGTAATATGGGGAACATTTGAATTTATTGCATACAAATCTCTTACTTGGCTAACATACCATACATGATGCTGATGAAATTCAACAGCCAGCATGCTTCTTGGGATTTAATTTATCCAGGTTTTTACTTTGACCAAGTAGGGGTTGATGGGTGACAAAGCACTCCTACTAAAGTACAAGTGGAAGGTGCATGATATAGTGAAATATGATGATTTTGAAAGTCTGCTGTAGAAAAAAAAATCACTGCATAATAGTAAAATCTTCTACCTTTCCATTTCGTATTTCAAACATCATCACGATTTGAGTTAAATAGAAAAAAAAAATTGAAGCATGTTTTTTAAGTGCAGGAATTATTTTGAAAAACAAAACCTGACTGTTTTCAGTATTTATTTAAACAGTTTGATTCCCTCAGTTATAGTACATTTCCTTTAAAGAAGTTAATGCTGTGAGCTCTCAGAAAAATGATTAGCTTAGTGGTCAAACAGGTCCTACAGCCAAGTTATTCAATGTTCCAACTCTAGATTTGAGTTCAAGTCACCCTGTGAATTTCCAGAAGTGACTTATAGAAATGATTTCATAATACCAAAGGGAATAATTACTTCTTAAAGTCAAAGGGGTTTGCACTAGCTGCTGGTTTAGGCTTTATATTGGGTTTAGCTATTTATTTTTTTTATCCAGTTCTCTTACACATGAAAAATTAATTATGTTTTGAATAAAAGGTTGAATATCCACACTGATATCTCAATATGTGTAACATCATTTTTCTTTGTTCACTCAGATTATATACATTTTCTGCTCTGCAAAGATATTTTGATTGTTACAGAATTATAATCTAAGTATTGTCACATAGCTTTCCTCATTTGTGGTGTGTTCTTAAAGCTTCCTGCCATTGGTCTGCCAATGTTTCTCCTCTATTTCATCAGTTTTAGATAAGGTGCCCCTGGCTTTAAGATTTATTGAGTTTGTAACAAACTTGGCTCTAAATTACCCTAGATCATTAATCACTAACTTCCTGCTGTGATCCTATCTGGGACCGTGGACCTCCCTGGTATGTGGTCAGAGTTTATCTTTTGCACGTACCAATTTTAGGTATCTTACTTAAATACAAACCTTTTTCCTGTGATGGTGCAAAGTTCTTTGTTGTTTCTTTCTGAAAATCAGTTGAAGTTTTAATATTGAGCATGACCATCCCAGCTATTCAGATTAGGAAGACAAGAATTATCCAAAATTTTGAATATAAATCTCAGTTTTATAGGTTTTTAACTGTAGAGTTCACAAACTTTATTTACAGTGTTAAAATTCAATAAAAATTAAGAAGTTACTTTCTGGAGTTCACTTGAAATTCAAGTCTTAACAAGTAGTCAGATGCACAAGTTTAAGTCATCACCTGAACTTCATTACTATTCTTTCCCAATTTTGTTTCTGCTTGCATGCAATGGCATCTGAATAAAATGGATGGTCCCTAATTTAGCACTTCGCCAGGGAATACACTTGTTCATTATTATACCTCTTCCAGTATTCTGGTTCACCGAGGTAAAATATCTCTTGTAAAAATGTTATCAGATTCATATTCCATAACTGCTCTGTGGTGTCCTTTCTAGAAAAATGAAAAGGATATACAGATATATGCACACAGAAGGGAGCAGATATTGTCTAGCATGTTTGATACTCCTGAATCAAAGAGAGCACAAAACAGATTAATTTTCCCCACTTGTATTATTTGTTTCAGGAAGAAACAAAGGTATTTTATAACAGCAATACTTGTGCAGGAAAATATGAGGAATTACTTACTGCAAAGCCAGACGAAGTGATGAAAGTTTTAGCAGAGGAGTGAGCCAATGACTATTGTCTTTCCTACCAAAATGCCAACACGGATGTACTTCAAGCTCCTCCTGACACCATGGAAGCTCAGCACACCTCAGAAGAGCTCTAGTGGAGATGCATGAAAGGCAGGAAGAGAAACATGCATGGAGGAGAAAGTTTAGAGGGTATCTGGTCATTGCTATTTGGTAAGATAAAGGATTGATTCTGGGAAAAAATAATCCCATGGATGTAAAAAGTGATTGAATATTCAAACACACTCCAGGATCATTGGTTCAAATACATTTTTATTATACTTTGCCTAGACAAATCTCTCCTTATAATACCCTCAGCATAATTTTTCTACAAACTTTTCCTATATGCTACAGATATAATCAAATTCACATGTTGTAATATTAATATAAACAGATTATAAATTTGAACTAAGACATTCCTGTGAATTAATTTCTGGGTGTTCTTTACAAATACATTTTAAAACTTCCCCAATGGTCCACTATCAGATTTATAGAGTAGGTTGCTGTAACAGACCTTGATTTGTCTACCATTTCCCTGAGCCAGCCCATGCCAGGTTCCGGCATGCTTTTCTGTTCTGTGTACTAATAAAACAAATTAGAAAAATGAGGATGTTTTAAGGTAGCTCGATAATTTGTTTGCATTTTTTGCAGAAAGAATAGTCCTTTAATTCTTATTCCACTGATAAATAATTGATGGCTTGACAGTAGCTCACATTGTCTCCCAAAAAGAGTAAACATTAAACACTGTTGTGTCTGTGCAAGAGAAGACACTGCTGAACATAAATAGATCTGTTCTAGCCTAGCAAGGTATTCAGCACTTGGCTGTTTAGTTCCTGCTTGGTGGCAGGACTGTTAATACAGTGCAATTATATAATATAAAACCAGCATTACAAAGCACAGATTCAAGCTGATAATATATATAAACATAGTATTCATTTACAGTACTGTAATTCATATTCTCCATGGGGAAAAGATAAGGAGCAAATATTCCTTCAGAAAATTTCTGTAGCTAAATTCTGTACCTATTACACACTCATTTCACACTGATGCAAATTAAAAGTCTCAGTGAGAACAGGGAGAAGACTCCCACAGAAAAATTCACTCCCTGAACCATTGCAGCACCTCATGTCCTGTCTCCCAGCATATATTTTGTCCCTCAGGCCCATTCACCCACTCCTCTTCCTCTCACTGCCCCTTTGGAAAACCAAGCATAAATATCCCACGTATTGTGGCAAAGTACAGGTTATCTGCAGAATAGAAGGAGCCCTGCAATATCCCTGTATTCAAAATATTGAGAGAAAGTAGCTAGCTCATATATGTATGCATAGGTTGTATCCAGGTTTCCAGTAGAATTATAATTTTTGGAACTTGTGGAAGAAATATAGAGGAATTTAGATCCCTGACCAAAGCAAAATACTGCTTTCTTGAATAATTAATATAAACTGGGTTTTTTCCTGTTAAAAGATGGAATGCCACCAGTTTTCTTAAATTAGGTTTGCTTTGAAAAAAAAGTATTAAAACCATGTTTATATACTGAAAAGAGAGGACATGTCTGACTGTTAATTAGCAATATTGGTACCATGAATTTCAACTAGAAAAAAACAAATATTTTTTGTAGAAAATGCTTGTTGTAGAAAAAGAATGTGTCAAGTTCCAAGCTGGACTATGAAACATTAACATAACAGCAACCAGGTTTTGTTTGGGGTTTTAACAGTTTGTTTCCAATTCTTTTGCTTACTTCTTTTTTTCACATATGGATTATTAAAACACCAACAGATGTCCTCTGGCAAATGACTATGTCCACTGAATTTGTTACAACTTCCCAAATCATCTCTCAGCTTTTTTCACATTTCCTTGCAATATGTCAAAATCTGTATGAAGATTATAAATTCTTAAGTTATTTAGAAAATCAGAGAAGATACATGTAATGCTTATGTGTTATTACAAAAAAAAAAAAAATAATTAAGAAAACCAGATTCTCCTTATCCTGACATTTGAAATAAAAGATTATGAACACTTTTTTTAGCACAAAAATATATTTTGCTGTCTCTTGAAAATTCTGTAATATATGATGGCATCATTTTCTGAATTTTAAAAATTGCATTCTTAAGAAATGTTTTCTATATGTATTTCAGAACTCATTTTCTATATCTTTAAACAGAAAACCTGATTATATAGCAGTTTCAAAATAGAGTATAGATGGAGTTAAAAACATTTCTGGTTATGGTAGTTAAAAATAAAACAAGGAAGATATGGAATCCCATGAAAATCCCACTGCAGGAGCTCAAATAATGCTTAGGACTTTCTGGGTGTTGCTTGTTTTTGAAAAATAAAATAAAATAAAATAAAATAAAATAAAATAAAATAAAATAAAATAAAATAAAATAAAATATCAAATGAGATAAAGGTTTACTGCATGGAAAGTGAAGATTCTGAGAGCATGGACTGATAATCTTATTTATAACCAAACTGGAAGTAGATTAGACTTGACATTCTGGTCAAAACTAAACAGTTACTTGTCAAAACATGCCATTCTTTCAGAATTCCCTTTTGTTGCTTGATGTGTATTGTTTTTTTTTTTTTCTCTTGCTCATAAATACTAATGACATATACATACAATAACACACTGTAATTACAGATTTATCAAATTTCTAAAATTGTGGGTCTGAACATTTCTCAAATAAATACTTAAATACTGGCTTCACTGACAGAATATTCAATTCACTAGCTTGGTGTGAAAAAACAGCAGTTAGGTTTAATTATACAGAATTATTATATGGCATGAGCTTTGAAATTAGAAATGCATAATGTAAAATGTAATGACTATTTCTAACATGAGACTAAATTGAATAAAAAGGCTTTGTTGATCTGGGACAGATCTTAGTGTTGTGTGACCTGGGTTGGCCTGATTTTTTCCTATCTAGTAAGTCTTGAAAAAAGATTTAACAATCTGCTCACTTGGTTGCTAAAAATCCGGCAGCAAGCTACATTTTACATACCAACATTGTTTATTTTATGTCAATACACAGAGCAGAAGCAGATGCAAGTAGAGCAGAGAGTTGAATTATCTAACAAATATTTTAGCACTACAAAATGGTAATATTGGTACTTGCTGAAAATACACATCCAATACAAAATTTGATAAAGTTATTCCTGTACCTTTTTGCATTAGATTAGAATTAGTTTAGATGAAAAACCAGACAAAATACTCAATAGGATTAAGATTCTGATACAAACTGAGAGGAGAAAAGTGCATCCATTTTAACTTTGTATTTTCATCTCTTTTTGTCTCTTTTTCATCCTTTCTGGAACTATTATATGTGAAAAAGGAAAGAAACCCCATTTGAATATAAAACCATTAACTAAAAATTTTTAGACTTATTTCTATCTGAAATTGATAATTTAAATTGAGAGGGAAAGATCAAAGTTTTTAGGGAAAGCAAGTATGAAGAGTTCATCTAAATCTGATAATCTGCTCCATTCTAACTCATTTTGTATAGATATGAATGCACATTATTTTGTATATCTTTTAATTCCTCGATAATCAAAAAAGTAATTCACTCACTTTTGTATTTGTAAGATATAGAATTAAAGCACTTAGAATATATAGCTGTATATCCTTACTCTTGAGAATGCTCAATAGAATGTGAGCTGTACTTGCCAGGTTTGTAGGATGAGGCCCTTTAGAACGTTTCCCATACTTTTTTTTTTTTTTAATAGACACAGCCAGTAGTGCCACCTACAGTTAAGGTTGCTTGAGGCTTTCCATTACAAGACCATTTTGGTTAACTATAATATTGTAAAAACTGATGGTTTTGGTAGAAGCTTTCTCTTAGAACATTTGTCAGTATTTTTTGTTGCACCACAAACAGGTTTAACAGTTCTGATGGTATGACAGGAGATGTATTTACATTCCTGCCACTAAGAGGAAAGAAGTGAAAGCACCAAAAACCACACACAATAATCTTGATTAAAACCTCCAGCTCTCCCCTGTTTCACATCAAATATGAAGAGCCTGGCTGCAGTGAAGCATCTTAAAATGGACAGGAGTCAATGGTAATATGAGAATTGTGAAGTGGGACAGGGAAGAAATTGAGTGAAAAACTAGAGGGCATCTCTGGATGGAGAAGAGATTAGGCAGGGGACTGAAGCAGAGAAGGACTAGTAGAGAACTAGAGACAAAATTGTCATAGAGAAATTTTTTGGTAGATACTCATTTCCCTGAAACCTGAAATGGAGCATACACTCACCACATTTTTGTATGGAGTCTATCATATTCTTTCAGATGTAAATGATTACATGGTTTAAATCACAGTGCAAGACTCCTATACTCAAGTAATCCTAGATTCAAATAACCACTGAAAACACTTATGTTTAATTCTTTAACAATAATTTGGCATTTACTTCTTCTTAGTTTATGTATTTGTAGTTATTTAAGGTGAGATTCAAGTGTTGAATTGAAAAATTTCTTAAGCGTTTATCCTGTAATGTGCCTGTAGTTTTTGCTATTTTTGGTGCAGAGGTAAATCTGAGTAACTGTGATATTTGGTATATGAAGGAAGAGCTGAAAGAAAACATTGTTTATACAGTTGTTACAGCTCCTTTTCATTAACAGGAAAAGCAAGATTTTTTCCTTTATTGTTCTTGTACTTTTTATCAATTCGTCCTAATACCATCTTCAGCTCATTTCACCTTACTTAATACCTTGCATCATACCTCTAATTGTTTTAAGTCTTTTAATTGGAATTTTTCAGAGCATGTTTAAGTTGACTGCTGCCTAAATTTTGTTATTATTTTTCTTTTTTGTTCAGTCTGTTTCTTAAGGTAGCAATTCTGGTTATTGGTTTTTAATGCGTGTAACTTAAAGCCACATCAAAATACTTTAAAATATGAACAAATCTTAAAAAATATTATTCAAACTTCAAAATTTATTATAAATATCATTGATCTTTTGTGCTCTTATTGTCTCTTTCAATTTTGTTACTGAAGTTACCAGATGTGTTAATTCAGCAATTAATATAAATTCCATGCTCACAAATTTTTCTCAATACTTTTTAAACCACCTGTAGCATCAGATGACTTCACTGTATTGAATATAAATGACTTGAAGGTTTTTTGTATTTAATCACAGGCATTTCAAAGAGGAAGATGACACCAATGAAAGGAAATATGAAGCAGATATAATTTAAAGTATTCTGAAGTGTGTGTAGCCAGTGTTTGCTAAACCTATAAAACCTTCTTGGGCTTACAAATTAGCTTACAAATTACAATACTTCAAATTGTAAAGTACCTTGTGACTAGACTTACCATATACTATGATAACATGTACTTCTTTTTGCAACTAAAAATATGCCCCCT